>NC_056731.1:1216238000-1216538000 GCF_019279795.1 Protopterus annectens | reverse complement strand
GTCGGTCCTTATCTTTGCGTATTTTGCTCAAAACTGGAGTTGGAGTATCCGATGACATAATATAATTAAATTTTTTGCCAAAAAAGTGAAGGGCGAACTCCGCCCGACGCTTAATAGTGCGTTTGTTGAATCTAGCACAAAAACGGCAGGCCGAGACGTCGTGGTCTGGGCCTAAGCAAGGTATACAGTAAGAGTGGAAATCCTTATGCGGTATTTGCTTCCCACATGAAATGCAATTATTAACTTTGTCTGACATCGGTCTGAGGCAAGAAAAGTTTCCCCAACGGGGTACTTAGCTTTCAAGAAGTCTTCGGCTGAAATACTTTCGTAAATCTCAGGAGCTGTCCGACTGGCACCTGTGAACTGCTTCTGCTTCGGGCACCGCGCGGCAAGAAAGACTGGAGAAAATGGCCTCGGCTGCCTCTTTTATACCCCTGCCGCACTGACGTCAGGGAGGAAGCGACGACAACCGACGCCGGACCTAGACTTTGGAATTCAGCCGACCGAGGACCCGCCTGACGGCAGGATAACCCATCTGTTATGACTGCAGCTGTATGCACGATGAACATCCTATATTTGTTTGTTCCCCTCACATGTTGAATGGACTTCGTAAACCAATGTGTACACAGTCTACTATCTTGGGCCACCGATATTAACCTTTTGTCTTTTGGTTTGAATTCACCTCTCCTTAATCCCTGCATTCAATCCTGATCAACATAAGGTTGTTCCGAGTTTTCTATATTTTCAACTACATCTATGGCTTTTCCACATTTCTTGCCTTCTCATCTGATCCTTCATCTTATATTCTTTTTTTTTTTGGTACATTCAGTTGTTGCCTGATTTTTATCTACTTCTCATTTCATTTTCATTCCCGCTTGAAACTGATATGCTTCTGCTAAACTAAGCAGGGAAGTCATCTTAGACTCATTTTCCTCATGTTTCAAAACTTTCACTTTGGGTCTTGTGAGGTCAGCAGATATGTATGCAGTCCCAGGATTGTAGATCTATACATGTAATCAATTTCAAAGAGGCCCATACCTCCTTCAGAACAGGGAATATATAATATTGGTATGCACTGACTTTTATAAATCATCTGGTGAGTATGAAGCATCCTTCTTGTTTTCCTGTCCAAAATATCCAATACCTTTTGGAGCCAGTCAATCACTCCAAAACTGTAAGTTAAAACAGGAAGAGAAAACTGGTTTATAGCTTGGAATTTGTTCCTAGATGTCAACCCTGTTTTCAGTATTAATGTAATTCTTATAAAATATTCCTTTCTAAGTTTTATTCACAATTGTTCATATTTTATTGCTGATCCTTCATCAATTCCCAAATATGTATATACTCCCTCTTGCTCAAGTTCTTTCTTATCACATTCTTGTCCCAAACTGCTGTTTTCTTGGTGCTGCAGCTTTCCTGCTTTAAAGGTTGCTTTTGCACATTTATCAAGACCAAATGATAGTCTTATATCATCTGAAAAAGTTTTGACCACTTGCAGTTGTGCTTTCAGTTCCTCATCTGATGAACTATAGATTTAAATCATCTACAAAAAGAAAATGAGAAGTCTTTACACTTAGTTGTTTTCTGGGAGCCACACTGTAGCCATGAGTAATCTGTTAAGCAGACAGCTTAACGGGTTAAGGGCAAGACAAAGAGCAGTGGTAGCAGAGAGTCACCCCAGAATATCCTCCTTTGAATTTTTTAGTTCTGGAATACTAATTTGCCCTTTACCATGCCTTAACTGCAAAGTGGTTTGCCACCGTTTCATGCATGCTGCAATATAAATGGTCAATGTAGGGTGTATCTTATACATTTTTAAGAACTTCCATGAATGTGGGATACTGTCAAATGCAGTGGAGGCTGGTGACTTCAAATTAAAGGGGGGGGGGGGTTGCAGGAGACAGCTGAATGGGTGGGTCCAACGGGAAGGGGTGTGGCCAACTAGAAAGGGGTGAAGCTATGCTCAAAACCACAACAACTGGAAAGGGGTGAAGCTATGCTCAAAACCACAACAACTGGAACTTTAATTAAATACGCTGCCCTGGGTGCCAAACCCTCATTACGAAAGTTCAATCAAGACAAAATGAAGTGTAGAAGAAAAATATTTCAATGCATTGGCTACATGACGACTTACTTACTATCTAGATGGAAACACAAAGGTTGTGATGCATGAAAAAATAAATTACTTTTTAAATACATTATTGGAATGCCAGTCAGAATCAAGTATATAAAAAAAACAAGCAGCACTCAACTCAAACCACTTCTCCTTGCACTGCAGTTCTAATTATAATTTATATTCAGCTTTATAAAATTACCAAGTAACATGCTGAAAGTAGCAATCTCTGTGTGATACCCCCACTTGTAAAAAGGTTTCTTATCCAAAAAAGACCCGCTGCCTGACAACAACTATCTACTTGTTTCATGGGGAAGACATGATCAATGTACAAAATGAACAGCAAACAAGAAACAAGCTCAAGATAAACTGCTTAAAGGATTACTGCACAAGTTATGGACCACACATAATAGACTGGCATTCTGTTTAGTTTACGGGTAAAGCCTGCAAAGATGACTGCAAGTGTAATCCTGTCCTTTATTACAAATACTGTCATATGCATTTCAGTACCTAAGGCTTATAAGTTATCTAGTTATGTAAATATTCTCTGCATGGCAACAACGAAAAGGCCTTCAATGGTGGTAATTCTTTAACAGTATGCTTATTAAAGCTTACTTGCATCATACATTCTCCGACAAGCTTACCTGATGGTCATTAAAGCATTGCTACTTAAACACAGAGCAACAGGGCACTGCGACAGCATGCATTTTCTGAATAATAAGAAGCATAAATCAACAGTATAAAAATATGACAGAAAACCAGAACATTCTGCAAAAATCAAAAACAGATGAAAAGCCACGCTCACACTTGTGGTCTACCTTGGATGGGGGAATACTCTGCACACTTACACTGCATAATTGTTCCTTGCCTTGCTTGGACACATCCAGAGCCACTACATTGGGGAGTGGGGTACAACAAGTATGTCACAATTTGAAATGTCTCTGGCTGACAGTGATGGCTCTGACACTCGTACCTCACAACCTCAGAACAAGAAATCTGGACAAAGCTATACATAGAAGTGGGACACAGGCCCAAAAATAAGGAAAATTTTAAATATTGCTCTTATAAACTTAGAAAGTAGTAGGTCTTGCATTAGTATGAATTTTCTGAAGGGTATAATGTGATGCAGAAATCTAAAATTGCCACACAATACAACTGGGAACCTGTTAAAGAAGGGACACCTTTTTAATATTAGTACTGTTAACTTGAGCAGCTGACAAAACAACAGCATCTACATGCATTTCTGAAATAAAAGTAATCTATAACTCTGATCATTACAGCTATTTATAATTGTAAACCCTCCACGTTTTCTTCCAAAATTGCCATTTTGCAGAGGGATTATTAGGGGAAGAGCAACATTTTCTGCCAAAATTGGGGACAATTGAGAGGTTTGGATATTCCTAATTCTATAAAGTGATTTATTTGCATGTACCTCTCAACCTCTTAATGGAGGAAATCTGAACAAGGCCAAATATATTGGGGGAACATACAAACAGTACTAAAAATTGCTCTTGTATACACTTAAGACAGTTAATAGAATAACATGTCTTGCTTTAGCATGCATTTTTCTGAAGGTTATGACGTCTGAAACTCAATGTCTGTCATTATTTAGTGACTTCATTCCTAAATGATTTGCCAGAAAACCACAAATTTTATGAGAAACAAACCAAAAATAAGAAACAAAAATCTATTAATTCTGCAAAAATCTGGACAGTTGAGAGGAGCTGGGGCCATCTTTGAGTTTGCTGCCCTTCCCCCCTCACAAAATCCTGGTCGAATGGAGCCTCTCCCCTGCAGCCATTCCAATGTCCCATTCCTTGGTTATTTCGCCCCATTTACCATAAACACTGTAATGTGCATACTGCTTTACTTCTGCGATGATTTGGATTTCATTTGAAAGTTTTATTTTGCATTTTACAGCACAAACTTTAATAGATATCTGCTAAACAAAGCAATGCAGTCTCACAATGAAAAGAGACTTAGCATTAAAACTTCTCTGCCCTTGAAACTCACATTCATTGAAACAGCATTGAAACCCACATTCAAAGAAAATACATTTTGCCAGTGGCAGATAAAGATTAACTTTGGGCTGTTTTCAAATCATAGGCCCTTTGAACATGAAACATACGCGTCCCTCTTTGATGCGCCTTCCTGATTGTATTAAATTATATTCCTTGTGCAATATAGTACAGTTGTTAGAGAGCATTTTAAATTTATTGTTTTGAACATTTTTCCAGTAAACAATGAAACAAAATGCATGCACCATTAATGACAAAACTGCCCAATTCAGAACATTTCCATCATAAAAAAGTCTACTCAAACTTCTACAGTCCACCAGTATTAGTAAATATGCACACTCTGAAGAAGTAAAAGTCATCTAAATAATTCCACATTAAAGAAATATGTGACTAATGAAGAGGTTGCTGCTAGCAAACAACTTTATATGTCATTGTTTCATCTACAAATAAAGTAACTGTTGCCCTTGAGGAATAAATTGCCTATGTTGCATTAAAAAAATGATAAGCTAGTAATATCGCAATAGGGAATGGATGGCAAACTGATAACAGGTTCATAGTTACTAGGTATCTTTGCCAGAAAGGACTGCAGCATCCACCCCCTTTACAACCACAGTACAGTATCAGCAATGCATCTACCTACTGTGAGAGTAGAACCCACAGCCTTCTGCATCAAAAGAAAGTACACTACCTGTTGTGCTATTAACAACGCAAGCAGACTTGGCATAAGCAGCACTAAACTTTTGTTCCCCTGCAGCTGTCAGCTCCTTGTAAAATCTACTCGACACTCAGCTGTATCTTTACAATTTGCAGCACAAGAAATCTGGAAAAAGCCAACATTTAGGGGGGGGGGGGCTAAAATCCCAAAAAACAGTGACATTTTAAACATTGCTTGTATAATGTTGGAAAGTTGCTAGAATAAAATGCTGTGTTAAGACCATACATTTCACTACCACGTCTTGAACCCAGGGGACCCTGAAAACAGTCAGAGCAGCATACCACTATGCCAAATTATCTGTTTTGTGGAAGAGAGGAAGACTGAAACTTAAATGGCCACCATTTAGTGAATTCAGTTCTCACCATAGCTGTCAACCTCTTAGCACAAAACACCTGAACAAAGCCAATAATGGGGGAATACAGCCCCCAAACATATTCAGTGAACTCAGTTCTCACCATAGCTCTAAACCTTACCACAAAACACCTGGATGAAGCCAATAATGGGGGAATACAGTCCCAAAAATAGGGACAAATTTCAAATATCCATGTTATAAACTTAGAAAATTGCTAGAATAAAAGGTTTTGTGTTACCATGTACTTTCTGAATAATATGAAGTCTGAAATTCAAATGCCTGTTATTTTTATTTAACAATTGTTAACCAGGAAAGTCTGACTTGGAACAAAAGCCAATTTTCAGCAGAGCAGGGAGAAACACTCCAGACACATGTTCTTTGTAAGATGGGAGGACATGCAGACTCCACACCGAAGGCACCCCAGCCAAGAATCAAACCAGAGAACTTGTAGCTGTCAGGCAACAATGCTACCAGTGCACCACAGCACTACTGACTTTGCAAGGAAAAACACACAGAAACCACAGATTGTATGAGGAACAGAAGAAATATGAGGCAAACATCTGCAACTTTTTTACAAATGGTGGTGGGTAGGGAATTCAGGCCCTTGCCACCTGCACCCAAGGTACAGGGTTCAAGCCTGAGTATTCTCCACCCACCACCATATGTTATCTCTAGCCACCAGTATATAGCAACTGGGGCATCACACACACACACACACACACACACACACACACACACACACACACACACACACACACACACACACACACACACACCTGAAGCTTGGTGATCCAGTCTTCCATCCCACACTGCTGCAATAATCCAGTCGTTCCCCCTGAAAGCAAGCAAGCTCCTCTGTAGTCCCGTGCAAGCTAACAGCTGGTTTCCAAAGCAAGCTCCTCTGTAGTCTTCTCCTCAGCCTGCGCACGCTAACAGTTGGTTTCCAGCTTGGCTCCAAGAGAATAGGCTGGACGCTCCAACCTGCAAATGACGCAGTCCGGTTTGCTTCTCGTCTGTGCGGTCATCACTGCACAGACTTCTGGGCTGGCAGGGCAGAGATGCCTTTCTCCTCTACCAGACTGCCTAACAGAGCAGTCTGGAGTTCTTTGAGTACCAGGAACTCCATGCACGCATGCGTGGAATTCTGGGACTCGCAATTTTTTTTAATTTTCTTCTTTCTATTGTACAGGTGGGGGAATTTTCTTCTTTCTTTTGTACAGGTGGGGGGGGGCTGCAGTCCTATAGCACGAGCCGCCCCTGGCCAAATGCTTTCTTGCAGTCTATCCATACCATACTTAGATTTCTCCCCTTTTTACAGTTCTCCATTATGACTTTAACAACAAACCATCCTTTGTTCTATATGGCTTTCTTTTATTACCCTTTTGTTCTACTGCCATGATTGAGTTTTCTTCTAAATGACTATAAACCCTGTCTGCATCAATTCCAGTGTATAGTTTATAGTTGTTGGAAGGCAAGTTATTGGTCTGTAGCTTTTGGGATAGCTTGCAGTTTGTTCTTTAGTAGGAGCATTGTTTTTCATGTTGTTAACCAGGATGGTGTCTATTCAGGGTGTGTATATAAATAGTTTTTACTCATGGCTAAATCTTCATGTGAAGATGTTAATACTTTTAGCCAGAAGTTAGGTACTGCATCTGGGACTTTGATTTCCATTCAGGAGTTTTCTTGACTTGTTTCAGTCTCTCTGGGCGTTATTTCATCCCATTTCATATCTTGCACCTTTGGACTTCTCATTCATTCTTTTACTTCTTCTATCCATTAAGCATCTTTGTTATGCTTCACAGGATCTTCATAGATATTTCTCCAAAATGTATCTATTTCTTCTTTTTTTGGTGGTGTTTCAATTCCTTTTGCTTTGTTCACCAATTCTCTTTAAAACTTTTTGGGTCATCAATATATTGCTTATTTTGTACTTTTCCTTTACATTTATCTATATATCTTCTACATTTTTCTGCCTGTGCTGATATTTTTACTTTATTATTTGCGATAGTGCACAATAGATCCTATCTGTTATAATACTGTGTGTTGCTTTTATCATGTATATCTTTCTGAGTATTTTTGTTGATCTGTCCATTCTTCTATATTCTTATACCAGTGACACTTCTTGTTTAAACTGCTTTGTAGTTTTCTCTGTTCGATACTTCCATGATAGCATTCGATTTCTCCCCTTCCTTTCCCTTACTACCCTGTGTTTTTGTGGTAAGACTTTATCTGTTATTAATTTAGCTGCACAGTAATATAGCCTATTTACTTCATTTATGTCACATGAATCTCTATGCACAGTTCTAATGACCGTGTTCATTTGGTTTATCAAACTTCCAACTTTTGGGGTTTTATTCACCCTATGCAGTCTATTTCTTTCATTGATTTTGATATGTCTATCCATCTCCATTAAATCAAGCAAGTCTTCTCTTGGATCATTTTCTTCTAATAAGGGAACATTTTTTGTTCTCCATTTCCTGCGGGCATTTTATAAAAACTTTCTCAGCATCTTGTGCCAGGTTTTCTTCAGTTTCATCCTCTGTGATCCATTGCTCTTTCATGTGGGAACTCACTGGCCTGTCACTCCATAGCATTGACAGCGTCAAAGTTGCCACAGTTTCCTGCTCCTTCCCTTGCTGTCCAACTCCAACTAAACATTTGTACTAGTTTCGTATGGAGGGCTCCAAAGTATCTTTATATGGCAAGCGATTATATACTTCCTGCTCCACCGGTTACTCCTTAACTTGGTGGCCATTGCTCTATGCTGCTGTGATGTTATCTGAGTTAAATTTTCTACACTAAATCCTTCACTTCGCTGGTAATCCATAACCTCAGTTTCTATTTATTTAACTTCTCCATTACTAATCCTCTTTTCTACTTTCCCCTTTGTGATCTTATTTTTTACTGTGAAATTTTCCATATCTGGATGCCTTTGCCTGTATTTCTCTTCAAATATCTTTGGGGATGCCTTTTTGTGTTGATTAATTTGACCTTCTCCTTTGCATAAATATTACACCATATCAAATCTCTTTCTTTCTTTCTTATGCCTATATTTCTTTTAAAAGTCTCAAGATTTTGTTCTTTATATTTTTGCACCTCCTCAGTCACTTCTTTTTCCAAATGGCTCAAGCTTTCTTGGTCTATATAGTGTTTTTCATGAATCTGTTGTATTCATAAACACAAATTTGCATTTGAAGCTTCTGACAGTTTTTCTTGTGGAAGCATTTTTCTTTCCTCTAATTTCTCTCTTAATCTTTTCATATATCTTATGTTTGGAAATTCTTGGCTTCTCGCATAATAGTAGCAATACACAATTCCTTTCTTTTCCTGAATAGTCCACTTTGTGACAATAGGAGGCACTGCCAGCCATACCAAGGAGAATCAGGGTAGTGGATGTATGACTTGTGCCAGCACAGCTAGCTGGAGTTTTGTAAATAACTGTATGTCATTAGTATATAAACCTGATATGTACAGATGAGTATGCTGAAAATGTATTTGTGAGCTTTGCTCGTGTTAAAATCTATCAACAGTGCACCCTGCTGAAATTAAGAGAACTGTACATGTATTATGGTATCTGAATTAAATCTGTATGTTTTATTAGAGGACATTGGCACATCAATGGTTAACCAGTTGGCTTATTTTAAGAAAAATAAGGGAAATGCAAATGACTTGTTAAATCATTGAACAGCACCCTCAGTGCTGCGAAGGCCCGGAGACGGTAGGTCTGGGGGCAGCCATTATCTGTTAGCTTTTGTAAAGAAGGGGGAAGTGTTGTAAATGTTTCTGGCTCCTAGGTATAGCCATAAAAGCTCTAAATGTGTATTGCAGCAGTCTGCTACAGTCCTATCTCAAACTTCAAAAGGAGATATTGTGGGAACCTAGACTTACTTGACCAGATGAGGTCATTCTAAAGGTCATCTTGGATATTATATTTTACAGGGAGTAATCTCAGAATATAGAGTATTCTGTTTGGGAGCCTGACTAGAAAGACTGCTCATGTATTTCATGGTGCCTTGCAGAAGTAAGTTAGTAGGGAACAGTATAATTATCTTAGATTAATTCAGGGATATAATGAAGCGTGGTTTAGATATTGTTTTTCTTTATTTGTATGAGTCTGTCCATCAGTGTTGTTTTCAATATTTTCTGTGATTTGAACTCTGTGGTTTATTGTGATTATATATTCAGCATTTTCATGTACTTTTATTATTTATTATTAAATATATTTAATACTTTTATCATGGCAGGTTCTTGAACAGTGTATCTAACCTTTGAGAGTACTTATATTTATTTGGTGACACTGTGTGAGCCACTCCAGAAGGCCTAGCCATTTTGGTGAACTACTACAATTTGTATTAGCATTAATACTTCACAGTATAATTCCACACCCTTAGCTAAGGATCTTAGAGTAGCTGATTGTGAAGTGTCTGGTCACAGTGATAACTGCCTTATATTCTGGACAGAAGGGGTCACAGCAGGTAAACTTATGCAATTCTTTCCCAGGGGTGTGTGTGTGTCTGTGACAAATAAATCTCTTTGTGTGTCTATGTCAGCTACTTGGGGCAGGGACACGAAGCAATGGGTTTACAGAGAGGGTTCTGGAGGACTTGGCTTGGACACTCGGCTGAGGACCTAACCCTACAGTTGTGCCACTGGGGAGTCTTATTGGGGATGTGGAAGGAGACAGATATAGAGGCCCCCAGACCTCGGGCTTAGTGTGTTTCCTGTGTACTCTTAAGGGAAATTGTACTTGATGCAGAGAGGTCTTTATCTGGAAATACTGACTGTATCCATTTGTATTTCAAGTGCATATCCTTCTCCAGTGTCAGTGGTGAGGATTCAGGCTCAGTGACTACTGGCCCACCGTGGGGGCGACACATATTAGTGCCCATTACATACTGGTAGCAGTGCTGGGTGTCATGCATGCTATCATCTGTATGGCTCTTTTTTGGCCTATCAGTTTTTGTGATTTTTGTGGACTGCTACTTCCTTCTACAACATGGGGGCCAGCCTCCCCCTGGTCCTGGCCTAGCCCCATTATAAGAAGGTTTCTGTGTCTTGAGGATTTGACACTGTCATTTTTTACAGTCATGGCACCAGTACACTTACCACGATTGGGCAATTTTATCCTGGGTCTTGTGCACCCAGCTATCTTTTTTTTTTTTTTTTTAACCTACTTCTGTCCATGATATATGCTACATAAAATACAGTCTATATATCAGTGTTGTCCTGGTGAGATTTTGTGAAAAACAGGTTCTACCTTGAAGGACATGAGGATGAATTCAGTTCCAGCAATACTACTTTCCTTTGCTTGCTGATTTATCATCTCTCCATTAATGGTACTGTAAGTTCATGCTGAAGTGTTCTTAAGTCATTATTACTAATTCTGTCTCCTCCCTGTACTTTGTTTGGGTCCAGCTTGTGTAGTTCTTTTCAAAATAATCTAATTTCATTACCTATGTTACTGGATGTTACTAGGATAATTTATCACCCCCTTTGTGAAGCCAAACTGTTTTATGTAGGATGTTGTAAATATATATATGTAATGTATGCATATATGTATATATTTGTGTGTGTGTGTGTGTGTGTGTGTGTGTGTGTGTGTGTGTGTGTGTGTATATATATATATATATATATATATATATATATCTGGGAACACTACACAAGATCAAAATTTCAGAACATCAAACCACTGATCTTCAAAGACCAGAGGATCGAAGCTGAAATATTAAATCTTATGAATGGAGATCACTGTACAGGACAAAATGAGAACTTCACCGTTCTGTTCCCTGTAGTGTGATCTTGGAGTTGATATACTTAAGTGGCAGGGGGTGTGAGGGTGCACGTGAAATAAGAAGTTTTCATGGTTTATTTATTTATTTTTTTGTAGGTTTGATATTTCAGCACTTCAGTCCTCTGGTCTTCGATGATCAGAGGTTCGATGTTTTGAAATTTCAATCCTGTGTAGGGGATATATATATATATATATATATATATATATATATATATATATGGGTCTAGGACTATTCACTGAAAGCACATTTCACTGAAACACATTTGACTGTGCACAATTCACTGAAACACATTTCACTGAAAGTTATATATGGCCTTTTCCCCACTGTTGTGCGACCCTGGAGTTAGTATATATAGTAAGGGGTGTGGGGGACATTTCAAATATTTTGAACTATATACATGGATACTTGCAATTCCAATACATTACTCTTTTCTGAACTTAATATATATACATAAAAACTATGTGGGGGGGCTACTTTCAGTGAAATGTGCTTTCAGTGAATAGTCCTACACCCATTATATACATGTCTATGTATGTATGTATGTGTGTGTATATATATATATATATATATATATATATATATATATATATATATATATATAATGTCTAAGAAAAAAAAATAAGAGTCTGCACAGTTTAACTTGTTAATTTGTATATATTTTCTTCAACTATATCTTATGTTTGTATAGAATGTGTTCCTACTACAATCTTTAGATACATTTACTTCAAATTTTTCTTGATCTTGTCTTACACTATATTTAATTTCTCTGTCCCATTTATTTTGTTTTTCAAAGTTATAGTTATTTCTCATTTCCATTTGTTATATTTTTGCCTCATCTTAATTATCTCGTTTTTATGAAAATATTTTCTTCTCACCTGGTATGCCTAGATTATGATGGTAAAACATTCTTTTTTTTGCATTCAATTCCCTTTCAAAACTTGACACATTTCTACAGTGTTTCCACTGAACAAATTACTCCAGTTAGTTTTACACAGTAACTGTTTCATTCCATATAGTCTGTTTTCTACAATCTGAAGCAAATTTTGTTCCGTAACATATAATGTAAATAATTTCCTCACTAATTTGGTTGAATAAGAAGTTATGTACCTACCATAACGTTCCATGTTAGTTGTCTTCTCTCGCCTTCTTTCTTGCTTGATGGGGTTCGGAGCCGATCCCTCGGCTCCGACTCGGCACTTGCTAAGCTCGAGAGTCACTTTTACCAGCTCGAGGCAGCCCCATATCCCATGATGCAAGGCGGTAAGTACCCAGATCTCGTTTGATGACAAAGGGCAACAGCACCAAGCATAAAATACTTCCAAAAGGAAGAAAGAAAACTTACAGATGGAAGAAGGACCAGGTCTGAATGGTCTTCAGCATAACAGTTTCTTATAACAAGGTCTGTCCAGGCCAGGGGAAGGAGGGAGGGTCAAGAAAGAAGGCGAGAAGACAACTAACATGGAACGTTATGGCAGGTACATAACTTCTTAATGTTAAGTTGTCAATCTCGCCTTTATTCTTGCTTGTTTGGACCGCGTCCCTAGCACCTCTATCCTGGGTGGCTCAATGGAACAAACTCTTGAGGACTGTAGAGCCAAAACTGGCTCTGTCCCTGGAGGCCAAGTCCAATTTGTAATGGGAAACAAAAGTGTGAGGAGTGGCCCAAGTGGCCGCTGCACAAATAGTGTCTAAAGGAAGTCTAGCTTGAAAAGCTGTAGAAGTAGCTAAGCTCCTAGTTGAATGTGCTTTAGGTTTTGAGCACAGCTGTTTTCCCCTGAGCAGATAAATTTCAGAGATGACCGAAGAAAGCCATCTAGACAAAGTCACTTTAGAAACAGGAAGGCCTTTTTTATTATCCGCATAGGAAACAAAAAGTTGATCAGATTTTCTAAATTTTTTGTTCTGTCCAAATAATATCTAAGTTGACGGTGGACATCAAGATAATGTAGCTTTTGTTCAGCTCTATTTGAATAGTTAGGGAAAAATACGGGGAGATCAATGGATTGATTCAAATTGTTCTTTGAAGCGACCTTAGGCAAAAAGGTTGGGTTAGTTCTCAAAGATACTCTGTCTTTGTGAAAAACCAAATAGGGGGGTCGAACCGAAAGAGCATGAAGTTCAGACACCCTTCTGGCCGATGTAATAGCCACTAGGAATAAAGTTTTCCAAGAAAGATATTTCAGGGAACAAGAAGCAGCTGGCTCGAAGGGGGGAAGAATCAAGGATGTCAGCACTAAATTTAGATCCCACTGAGGAGGAGGATTCCTGATTGGAGGTTTTAGTAGGAAAATTCCTTTCAAGAAGGCCCTGCAGAGCCTATGGGACATAATATTATGATCTGCTATCCCGACATGAAAATTGGAAATAGCAGCCAATTGAACTCTGACTGTGGAAGAAGAGGAGCCTGCATGAAAAATCTCTGCTAAGAAGTCCAGGACTGCCTGAACAGGGGCAGTAAAAGGATCGATATTCTTGGCCTTAGCCCAATAAGAGAAACGTTTCCATTTGCTTGTATAAATCCTCCTGGTAGAGGATTTTAGCGAAGCTACTATGATGTCTCTAACTGGGTTAGAGATCAAAGGAAGCCTGGCTAAGGAAGGAAGTGGAGCAACCATGCTGTGAGGTTGAGAGAAGGGATTGACCGGTGCAGCTGACCCGATTGGTGTATCAGAAGATCTGGCACTGGGTCCAGATGCCACGGCTGCACCAAAAGGTGATGATGGAGGAACGGGAACCAAACCTGTCGAGGCCAGTAAGGGGCAATGAGAATCAATTTGGCTCTCAAAATGGTAGCTTTCTGGATAACCTGAGGGATCAGAGGAAATGGAGGAAGGCATAAAAAGTCCCTGGGGCCAATCCTGGGTCAGAGCGTCTCTGGGGGATGGCCTGATAGAGGAAGAGGCTGAAGAAGTCTGGACATTTGCTGTTTTGGGGAGTAGCAAAAAGATCGCAACATGGACGACCCCATTCCAGAAAAATCTCTTCCGCTATAGATTGCTTGAGAGACCACTCGTGAGGCATGAGAATAGCTCTGCTCAATCTGTCCGCTACAATGTTGGTTTTCCCAGGGATATGCGTTGCTACCAGAAACCGATGAGAGCAGATCGCCCATTGCCATAGTCTGAGCGCTTCTCGACACAAGGGGTAGGACTTGGTTCCGCCCTGTTTGTTGATATACCAAACTACAGACATGTTGTCTGTGTGGACTGCAATTGTCCCTACGGGAAGAAAGTCGTTGAGGGCTTGCAACGTTAAAAGCACTGCTCTCATCTCCAGGACATTTATGTGCAGATGGTACTCGAACGGCTGCCACGTCCCATGAACCATCCTGCCCTGATAATGACCCCCCCCACCCGATCAGGGAGGCATCCGTGGTGACAGTGGCTATCGGGGATGGGGGTACAAAGTACCTGCCTTGCTGAACCTGAGGAGATGTGATCCACCAAGCAAGATGCTCTTTGCATGTCTGTGTCACCAGAATCTGGTGACGCATTGGAAGTTGCTGGTATGACCATTGTGTGAACAGCATCCACTGAAGAAGGCGCATGTAGAATCGAGCCAGGGCAAGAAGAGTAATGGCCGCAGCCATGAGACCTAATACCTTTAGAACCATTCTGGCCTGTACTTTCTTGTTGGCCAGAATGATCCTGACATGACTCTGAATGTCTGAAACTCTTTGATCTGTAAGGGTAGCTGACATCCGAACAGTGTTTAAGTTTGCGCCTATGAAGGTAATAGACTGGCAGGGCAATAAGGATGACTTTTCGAAGTTGATTGAGATGCCCAAATGAGAACAAAGGTTTATTGTGTAATCCCTGGCTTGTATAAGCTGATGCCTGGTGGTGGCTGACAGGAGCCAGTCGTCGAGATACGGAAACACCTGGAATCCTTGACGTCTCAGGTGAGCCGTGACCACTGCAATGCATTTGGTGAACACTCTGGGGGCTGTAATGAGACCAAAGGGCAGGGCTCTGAACTGGAAATGACTGGACCCCAGCCGAAAGCGGAGAAATCTCCTGGAGCGTCTGTGAATCTTGATGTGATAGTACGCATCCTGAAGATCTATTGAGCACATCCAGTTGTCCTTCTGTAAGAAGGGCAGAATTGACTGAAGAGTGACCATTCAGAATCTTGTCTTCCTGACAGACTTGTTGAGTCTGCTGAGATCCAATATTGGTCTCCAGTCTCCCGTCTTTTGGGGACCAAAAGAACCTTGAGTAGATTCCGGCTCTGAATGGTCTATTGTAACTGGCTGAATGGCTCTTTTTTGCAGTAGTTTTGAGACTTCTAACTCTGCAATTTCCCTTAGACCGGGTGGTACATCTGGAAGGGAATTTGAGGGAAGCGACCTTCCTCGAAAGGAATTATGTAACCCTTCCATATGATCGGCTGTACGCATCTGTCTTGAGTGAGGGAATGCCAGGCTTCTGGGTACAGTGATAATCTTCCCCCGACTGCCTCCAAGGAGGGACAGCCGGGCAACATCTCAGGGATGCTGAAAGGGCTTGTCAGAGAGGCTCTCTGTTTCCCTGGTTTTTGGACCCTCTGCCTCTAGAGCGGCGTCTGTTGTTGTTACCCCCTCTGCCTCTAGGGGTAAACTGACCACGTGAATCCGGCGTGACTCCTTGGGATTTACAGAACCACATTTTGCCACCTTTCTGTCCTTTGGGATAAGGTCTAGAAGGGGTGGAAAAACGGACTCCAACAGCAGAAAGAGTCTTGCCGTCCTGTTCACACCTGGTCAAGGTTTCCTTCACCTGAGGGCCAAACAAAGCCGACCCATCAAAGGGAGAATTTGTGAAGGACGCCTTAAAGGGATCCGCAAAATCACATAGCCGCATCCAGGCTTGGCGTCTAAGAGCCACACCTGTACCTGCGGCTCTACTCGCTCCATCCGCAGCATAAGATATTAGCCGCATGGAGGAGTTTGCAATGGAATTGAGGGTTCCTAGCTGCGAAGCAATTTTTTCTTGAGCCCCTGCAGCTGTAGGATCCTTTTTGAAGGCCTCCTAGGGACTGGCTCTACAGAGTCAGGAGCTGCCCACGCCTTTCGTGCAATAACTTGCATAAGGGGGTCGAAAGGCGGAGACACCCAGGAGGTGGAGGGCCGAGATCCAAACGCCTCTAGGTATACTGACTCATCCTCAGAGGGATTGTTGGTGGGCCAGTTTCCCCATCTGTTTAAGGAGTTCTAGGATGTCTGAGAAGGAGACATCCTCAGAGGGGGATCTAGGGGATCCCTCTGACTCATCAAAGTCAGTATCCGAAGTGACAGACTCGGGGGAGTCTACATGCTTCCTCTTACAAGTCCTCTTCCTAGGAGGATCTCCCGAAACATCAGGAGAATCCTCGGAGGAGGAAATTCCCAATGGGGAAACCTGAGGCGGAGGATCTCTGGGTCCTGTAGCAAGAGAAGTGGCAGAGATGTCAACAGGTACTATAGAGGGAGGAGCTACGGGAACAGACTGCTGACTGATACCAGTGGCCAGTACACTCTTCATCACCTCGAATGCTCCCCTCCCAGGCAGGTCCGAGAGAACCCGCTCCGAAGAGCTAGGAACTCCAGGGACCACCGAAAGGGAAGTCTCCGAGGCAGATGTCGGAGCCGAGCTCACCAAGGCCGAGGCTCCAAGGGGAAGAGCGGGTTCGGACAAGGGTCCGATGCCACTCACCCCTCGGAGGAGACCATGGAAGCCCGACCACGAATCCCTCTAAGGAAGGTCTCGAAGAGGAGATAAGAGTAGAGGCTGAAGGAACAGAAGGGGTATCCGTCCTCCAGCCGTAGCAGTAACCATTCCGAAGACTCCAACTCCAAGCTCTGGGGTAGAGTTGAAGGAGGAACTGTAACGGGGTGTGGACCAACAGTCGTCTGTTGAGACGGACTATGTAACATTTGGGCCAGTACCTGTGACTTAAGTAATCTACTGACCACTCTCTCTAGGTCATGATCTGACAGTCTGGATGACCTTGAAGATCGGCTCCGATGGCTCCGTTCGAAGAAGAGGTGAAGCGGGAGGCAAAAGTATCGGCTCCAAGGAAGGAGACCTCGACCTCTTCCTGGAATGACCCATCGGAACCGATACTATAGATCCTGTCGGAGCCGACTCCCCGGAGCCGACAGGAAGCCTCGATGTATCGGCTCCAGCCGGAGCCGATACAGCCACCAAAGTAACGGTGTCGGAGCCGATCGGAGCCGACACCGATGCCTGTGCCACATGGGTGTCGGAACCGATCGGAGCCGACACCGAAGTGGTCGATGCAGATTCGGCACCGATAGCCATCGGTGCGAAGGCTGTTAAGCCAGAATCGGCTCCAGCCGAGCCGATCTCGACTCGAACGAGTCGGGCCGAGGCCGCAGGCTTAGACACAGAAGCCTGGGCCTTGGAAGATTTAGCTGATTTTGATGGAGCCGACTTAGCCGGAGAGCCCTCCGGCTTAAGAAGGCCCCTAAGGATCAGCTTATTGCGTCTTTCCTGCAGGACTCTCTGGCTGAAGGAATGACAAATAGCACAGGAGTCCTGCAGGTGAAGAGGCCCCAGGCAATACAGGCAAGAAGTGTGACCGTCTGTCAGAGACATCTTCTGACAGCACGAGTCACACTTCTTAAAACCTGAGACCCTCTCCTTTGACATGGTGCTTTACAAAAACACACACACACACCAGTCAAAAAATTAACTTAAATAAAATACCAAAAGGTATTCCTATAAACAAACACACACACCCTAACAGGGAGGGGATGGGATGGGTAAAGTTTGACTAAAAAAAATTAGAAGAGACAGGGATTTTCTGTCACAAAATGTAAATAATTAACTAATAACTAACAATTAAGGGTTTTTTAACAAAAAGGGGCTTAAATATCCAAAAAGTGAATCACTTACCAGGAGCTGGTAAAAGGAGGACCTCATAAGCGAAGCGGCAAATGAGATCTGGGTACTTACCGCCTTGCATCATGGGATATGGGGCTGCCTCGAGCTGGTAAAAGTGACTCTCGAGCTTAGCAAGTGCCGAGTCGGAGCCGAGGGATCGGCTCCGAACCCCATCAAGCAAGAATGAAGGCGAGATTGACAACTTAACATTTGATATTATTACAGTCTCCTTCTACTAAATCAAAGTCCCCAGCCACCATTATTTTTCCCTCCCGTGTTCCATACAAGAAATGTATGAATTCCTCTAGATCATCAGCACTTGAATTTGGTGGTCTATAAACTTCAGTAATTATTTGCTACAGAGGTGTCTTTACTGCCACATTTCCATAATCTACAGTACTGGTATTATCATAGAATAAGTAATAATCACAGGTCTCATAACTATCTTTATTCCCTGTTGTAATAGCTCCGCCTGATTTTTTTGTTAGAATGTCTATTACAGTAAAAACATGTATACCCTGTCAGAATTGTTTTTCAGTTATTTTGGGAATGATAATGCCGCGGTGGTGCAGCAGTAGCATTGTTGCCTCACAGCAAGAGGTTCTCCCATTCGATTCTCGGCTGGAATACGGGGAGTGCCTTCTGTGTGGAGTCTGCATGTCCTCCCCGCAGTTGGGTGGGCATTCGAAAGACATGCGTAAATTGGCGTGCCTTCAATGAAGGTTGTACATCGAGCTGGCACCTTGGCGTTCGTGAAAATCTACTGCCAATCATTAGCGGACCGGAGTTCCGGTGGCGACCCCTAACTGGGAAAAGCCAAAAGACAACAACATCAGTTTTCCAATAAAAGGCATTACTAATGCTCCTAACTTTAACAATGAGTACAGGCATATCAAATGCTGCTGTCTGTGAACTGTTAACTTTCTGACCTGACAAAAATCCTGTCTTGTGTCAAATACTTTAATAAATCTGCTACAAAAATTCTCTTCCCTTGTCTTTCTTGATAAGTGCATGCTATCCTGTCTAAATACGTGTGCCCAAATTAGGCTTGGATGCCCTACACATTTACACTTTTTAAAATTAGCATTTTTTTCCAAGTAGGCATTTACCCAAAAAAATCTTTAAATTCATGCTGACCCAACTCTCCTGTCTATATGTGATTTGTGAAAAATATGTCCCAAGACTGGTACAAGCTATGCTATCTAAGAGGGCTGTAAGTTCCCTACTAACAGTCAAAGAGTACCTTGAATATGTGATCATCTGTAGCAACATGACAGCTTCGCAATTCCTCACATTAAGCAAGCAATAATGCCCAAAAGGGTTTGTGCTATTGTGGAAATAATCCCAGGCCAGGAGTGCTCTGCGGCACAACACCACACGTGCAGGCGGAGCGCCTTTACACCCCTGGAAGGGTGTTATTTTCAAAATAACACACGCCCTGGAGGGCATTATTGAGCTTAGAGAATGGGCTGTGTGTAAAATTACTGTGTTTTACATACTATTTTTTTTTTATTACTATATATTCTTTTATACATTTTTGAGGTAAAACAGTTCCACCACCTAATGTTTCAAACTTGTAGTACATGTTAATGGTGTTGGAAGAAGCATTTTACATCCAAAATATAACACTTTCAAAAAATATCCAGGTATTTACTTTTTTTTTCGTCCCTTAGTCCTAAGATATTTGGTTTGTTGGCAGTCATTGGAGACTGAAGTTACTAAATAATGACATACATCTGAGTTTCAGACTTTTATTTTCTTCAGAAAATTCATGCTAACAGAAATCCTTCATTTAAGCAAGTTCGTAATTTTATAAGAGCAATAATTAAAATCCCTTTCTATTTTTGGGTGTTCAATCCCCCTTTATTTTAGGCTTTATCCAGATTTCTTCAGCTGAAAGGTCTAGATTTATGACACCTTTACTGTTACTGCTGCCAGTGGTGCAACTCACTCACTCTCTCTCTCCCGCAGGCACACCCCTGCTTCAGAAAATGCAAACTAACACAAATTCCAATATTCAAATAAAACATGTTCCTATTTTGAGACTTTGTCCCCCCTTTATTCTAGGCTTATCCTGTTATCTTGAGCTAAGAGCTGAGAGCAACCTCTCAACTGTACAATTTTTGCAGAATATCCAAATTTTTGGCTCATATAGTTGGTTTGTTTCTCATAAATGTTTCCAGGTTGATAGGTATGACTAAAACATAGGCGGTAGCCTACTAAACACCGAAAGTGTGATAAGAGACCTTGCGACAGTATTCACATCGCCACAGTAGTCAGGAAATCCTCCTACGTGGCACACATCACAAAGGGGTTCACCTCCAGAAAAAAAAGAGGTGTTTGTTCCTCTCTACTTATCTCTCATCAGACCCATTACAAAGTAGAGTGCCCCGTTTGGCATGTACCCCATAAGACATCTACAACCACTAGAAAGGCCACAGAAATGCCTCACTAAGAGGATTACTGGCCTCGAACAGATGCCATATGCAGACCATCTCAAAAACTCCAGCTCTACTCCGTCGCATATCACCTACTCAGAGGCGATCTCTGCCTAACGTACAAAGCCATGTCAAACCCAGATCTGTTGGACATGCTACCCTTAAAGAATTCCCCAATCCCTCCAAGCCACATGCTCCAGGGACCTAAATCTTGCCACCACAATAAACAGAACATGCTGAAGGGATAGATTCCTGTCACAGAGACTTCCCATGCTCTGGAACAGACTACCCATTCATGTCAAGCAAAGCTCTTCATTGGCCATCTTTGAGAAAAATCTCGACAACTGGATGGAAAATAGGAAATTCACCTTGGGGATCACTTCTGGGGCTCTGCTAGACAGGGGCACAGGAAAATAACTTTCTTGGGTGGCACAAGCCAGGGAACATTTTTGGCTAGGCTTATATAGACCCCAGGGCTGATAGCCTAGTACATGCCTATAAACCTATGAACCTATAACATTTATAGTGTTCTGTGAAATCATTGGGGATTGAACTCATTCAGTAATGACAGACACTTGTGTTTCAGACTTCATGTTCTTCAGGAAATACATGATAATGAAAACACTGTTATTCTAGCAACTCTCTACGTTTATAAGAGCAGTATTCAAAATCCCTCCCTATATTTGGTCCTTTGTTTCCTGTTTACTTGTGGCTCGGTCTAAACTTCTTGTGTCGAGAAGTATGAGAGATACGGAAACCTCTTATGTGATGATGCTGCTGCCAGGGATCACCTGATCGCTCCAAGTCTTCACTTTCTCTCTACACACACACACACACACACACACACACACACACACACACACACACACACACACACACACACGCACACAGTCTCTTCTGCTTTCATACACGCAATCACTCATACCGATAGACAGCAATGTAAAAACACACACACTTTTTTCTGTTTCATTTATTTTCAGTCTCTCTCCCTCTTACTTTCATACATGCATACCCTGTCACACGCAGACAAACACATACACACGCATGCTTTTTATTTTACTCTTTTCACATTTTACACTCACTAAACACCAAAAGCGCTGCTTAGTGAGTGTAAAATAATGACTCCACGGCAGCTTGATATGCTGCCGTGAAGTGATGGACTCATTTTTCAGCCGGCATTACCTGTAGATTAACACCCTGCTGGAGAACGTTTGTTCTCCATTCACCATGCAATCTACAGGTTTCCCATTCTCTAAGGCATTCTAAGGCCCTGCTCACATCCTATATTTTTGCTCCTGGCAAGCATAACACTATTCAATATTCATTATCCTTTCTGCAAATATAAGTATTGGACTCTCAATTATTATTTATTTTACATTTGTTGACCGGGCTAGTCTAACTGGATATATGTCCATTTTCAGTAGAGGCCCGGGGAGAAAAGCTCCAAGCATGAACAGTAAACAAAGTTAACAATACATAACAAATGTATGAAACAGAACTGTGTTCCAGTGGGATACTATCACAAGTAATATCTCTGAATTGTCTCCTGTTTCTGGCCATGGCTACTGCATTAGTTGCTGTCAGCTGCAGGGGACACAAGTCTTCCTCAACCTAATTAATTCACATTTGCTTTACTGTTTTTTTTTCAGAATTTTCCATTTTCAGGCTTTTTGCAAGTACAGCACCTTATTGTATAGCCATGGGTGTTTATACATAGAATTGTAAATTACTAGAATAACATTTCTGGCCATATCTGAAAACTCTTCTACTTTAACTCAGTAATGTTTGCTCTATCAGTTGTTACAAAGCAATGATCATGAGCACCAACAGTCTTTTTAATCTGTTTGCACCCCTTATTTCATTTGCAAGCATACAATTCTTATCCCGCTGCCTTTCTACTTCCCCAGTTTGAACAGCATTCACAACTCCAGTCTTTCTCCTCTTTTTTCTTAGAATAACATTGTTCAATCCTTCAAAGTTCAGTTTTACTTTCTTCCTTTTAGCCTGCCTCTTACCTCTTTCTACAGTCTCTGTTGGAAAAATTATGCCATTTTCTGTAGACTGCTTTCTGATTGACAAATGTTCTCATTCTCTGTAATCTGTGTTATATAACAAAGCAATGTTATTTTTAGTACACACTCTTTTGCATTTAGGCACATTAATCATTCATCCTAGTTATTTTAGTAAATGTTTTTTCCTTTTATATTTTTTTCTACAGGTTCTGAATCTTCAGATTGCTTAAATTAAATTGCTGAAGGTATCTGTGCACATTAGTGCATACCAATCATTGAATATTTTTGTCTGGCATGGATAAGATGGAGACAGGCCTTAAGATGACAGATGAAGAAGGTTTGGAAAATCAGAGGAGGGGATGAACAGTTACTTGTTTCTATATGACTGGCATGTCATTGTTAATGCAGAGCTTACAGACACAATGCACTTGTATTTAGCTCTACAAGGACCTCATATAACTACAGCCACCAGTGGGATACTATCACAAGTAATATCTCTGAATTGTCTCCTGTTTCTGGCCATGGCTACTGCATTAGTTGCTGTCAGCTGCAAGGGACACAAGTCTTCCTCAACCTAATTAATTCACATTTGCTTTACTGTTTTTTTTTTTCAGAATTTTCCATTTTCAGGCTTTTTGCAAGTAAGGCACCTTATTGTATAGCCATGGGTGTTTACACATATTGCATGCCCAAACCATTGCATCCCATTCATGTTCCATATTAAGCTGATTGCACATCACTTTTACATCATTGCTTCTGGTGTTCTTTTACAATGATATTCAGAACTGATATGTGACAGCAAATGTGAAAAGGTTCCAGGTTTTGGATGCTGGTCTTCAGCACAGAATATGCTTTTGATCCATAAAACAGAACTAATTTTATGGCAAACTGATATACATTCATTTTTGTTTATGTAAGCATTTTAAGTTGCTAAAAGCTGTGGTGAATGGTGACAGCCAAGACAGTTTACAGATTTGTTTTGCTCTGTTACCTTGCTGTTTTAATACCAGATGAAGTTTTGCATGTCAGTTGTCATGACTTTAGTTTTTGATGGGTAGATTTTTTAGCCCAGGTCATTCAGTGTTTTTCTGTAAGGAATGTAACATTAGTTCAGCTTCTACGCACAGTACCACAGTATCATACACATAAGGCAGATTGTTGAGGTAAAAATCCATGCCAGTCTAGATACCTGGATAAGTATGTATCCTTGATATACACCAATTTTGACCATGACTGAATCTGATAATTATAAATACATTTTGACTCTGCTCTGATCTCAACTTAACACTGTAGTAAAGTGTAATACATTCATGTGATATTTTAAGGTGTATCTGATCTGGCTGGGCCATTAGGCTGACCCTAATTTAACAGCTTTTCAACTTCTTGCCTTTACTCATTTGAAAAAAAAATAAGGGGTATGGGCAGGTGGCACAATTTCTGGTGATGGTTAGTGAAGTTGTGACTTTAAATTTGGGAAGGTCTGAGAATTCTTTAGAGAAGTCACGTGGAGTTAAGCTGCCTAAAAAGGAGTTGAGGCAATTCTTAGTGTTTTGAAATCTGTTTGAAATTTGACTAGTTACGTGGTTTATCAAATTCCAGAATTTTGGGGGTTTGAGTTGAAGTGCTTTTTGTTGAAAGATAAGAAGACTGGACATGCATCACCTGGTGGCCTTTTTTGCAATATTTTTTTAAGGTTATAAACATTTTTCTGGTTTCTTGATTACATGTTTTTTTCCAGAGTTTTCAGGTAGCATCTCCCAGTTTGAATGACGTTTTGAGTTTATAGGTTATCCAATGATTTAGTCTATTTTTGAGAAGATTTGTGATGACTGGGAATTTTTTTGTGTGCTAATTTTCGGCTCCATATTTGTTTTGCTACTTAAATTACTTCCGTTCTTTTCAAGTTGTAATCTTGTTCTGCTGCTCATCTGCAGTGGCACTAAATACGTTGCTTCACTTAACTCTAAGCACTACACTTAAATCTTGCTACTACATTTCTCTAATTATACTGTTGTGGGGACTGCTGTTCTGTTTGATGTCTGCTTGTGATCATTATCTGCAGTTGAGATAAAAATGTTGCTACCTACATCAGCAATAAAGCGATAAAGTAGCCTATGTTCCTGAAATAGTTAAAATTGGTATTTTGTTAACAGTTACTTTTTAGTGTCTTCTTCAATGGTTTGCAATTTTATTTCTAAGATAAAACTTTGAGTATTGTATTCCAGTATGCTGTAACAATTTTACATAAGGATTTTTCTCAAATAGTTTTTTTTGAAAAACAAGTCTCAGTAAAATGATGCTGTCATTACTGATGTGTCTTAGTTCATAGGATGGTGACTTAACCTGTATTGTTTTGAATGCAGGTGGTAGTATCTGCAGATGAATAATTTATATGTGGGACAAGAGAGAAGGAAGGTTGCGCTCACAGTAACTGGGGCCTATTCTGTCTTTTTTAGACAAATACAGTGATGTTCCCTGTGAGGAGATAGACTTACGGAGTGGCATTTTCTATTAATGGTGGTTTGTGAGATGTAAGTGCAGGTGGCAAAGTTTAAGATAATAAGTGAAAGACAGTGCTCCAACCTGGGAATAAGAATCCCCTGAAGTTCTTGGCTTAGGCTGACCTGGCATCTGGAATGATGTGATTAGCGATACAGTGGCATCCTTTTAATTGCCTGGAGACTTTTATAACAGTTTTCTGTACAGAAGGTAAAATTTAATGAAGTGTCTAAATACAAGCCTAGGTAGGGGCAGGAGCACTTTTGTGGAATATTGTTATTGTATACTGCAATGAGATGACTGAAGGGGAGGCACCAAATAGCATTACAGCAGACTTTTTTAGGGTTGAGATGAATTTTGTTATTGATGAATTTGGAGCAAACTGAAGTGAAATAATTCCTGAAGTTTGAACTGAAAGTCAATGAGAGTTAATGCAGAGTCCTTGAAGAGGATATCATCAGCATACAGAACAATGCTATCAGACAAAATTACATTGATGATATCATTGATAAAGAATGAGGAGAGTACTAGACCTAGGATGGTATTTTGAGGGAGATCAGTACACAAGGACCCAATATATGACAGCTGCTCAGCATTTTGGATGTTGAATATAAGGTATAAAAGGTAGCTGGAAAGCCAAAGAAGAACAATGGTACCAAATCACCAAATTCTTGGTTACTGAGTATATTCAAGAGCAATACTTTACTCCTTTATAAGCCCTTTTTAGATCTATGAAGATCCCTGCACAGAAATGACCCTCTAGCATGGCATGGTATAATCAGATGGCTGTAGTGTAAGGGTGTTATCGGTAGTACTATACTGGTTATTATAGATTCAGAACAAATTTGTATTTTGGTTGAGAGATACTTCTTAAAAACCAGCAGCTGACAATGTCTTGTTGTTGCTGTTATTGAGTATCTGCTATAATCTGCTTATAATATGTATTTAAACTGCTACTAATAGTGTACTATAGATGATAAATTTAGATTCTTTTTACTTTTAAAAAAGCTAAGTCTTATACCATAGCAAGTAAAATGTTGTCATTTTCTTAATAACCATTGCACCTTAGAAATTACTTGAGGTTTAGAAAAGTGGCATAATTCTTGTGAATAAAAGGAGGTACTGCCAGCACAGCTAGCTGGAATTTTATAAAAAAAAAAAATCATATGTTACTTGTGAATATCAACATGATTCATATGCTTGTGTTACAAATGTATTAGAACTGTATGTTGTCTGTATATCAAACTGCTGGTACAAAATGTTGAAAGGGTTTGTAAAGTACTGAGCTTAACGTTGTATCCACACTGTACCCTACTGGAAAAGAACAGAAATGTATACACACTATTGTAACTGAAAACATATATATTTTAACAGTGGAAACTGGAACATAGAAGGTTAACATGCAAAACTTCACAATAATAGTTGAAATTACATTATTTTATAACTGTGCCATAAAAGATGGTTTCAATGTAGCAAGGAGACAGGATGTCTAAAACTAGGGAGCCTTCTGCATTGTCTTGTGTTTTATTGTTTTGTTTTATGTCTTCCAACAGCTGCAAAGATCTGGGGGCTATGTATTTTCACAGGGAGATGCTAAATGCTGGCAGTTTCTAGCAATGGGGGTTTAGCTTTGGAACTAAAGTCAGATGACAAGAAGTGATATCATCCTGCAAGCTAACCCAGCAGTAATATTTGAGATATTAATTTAAGAACTCTCTGAGAAAAACTGAGTATTCTGTATTTTGTCTCTGACGTGACAGCATCAGCTGGAAGACCCATTTGCCACATCTGCCTTGTTGCTCTGTAATTAAGTTAATTAGGATATAGTAATTCTCTTCGATTCAGACAGTAATATAGTGAAGCATAGTTTAGATGTTTTCCTTCCTTATTTGAGACTGTCCTGCAATGTTGTATTAAGTATTTCCTATGATTTTGAACTCTGATGTAAATAGAAGTTATGTTCTTACCATAACGTTCCATGTTAGTTGTCTTCTTCTCGCCTTCTTCTTGCTGGATGGGTTCGGAGCCGACCTCGGCTCCGACTCGGCCACTCTAAAAGCTCGAGAGTTGGTTCCACCGGCTCGAGGCTCCCCTTATATCCCACAATACTAGGCGAGAGTTACCTCAGATCTCGTTTGTAAGCTAACCCCAGCTTATAATAGTAACAGAATAACTCTAAAACAGAGTCCACCTCTAACAACAGGAAGGAAGAAGGGAGACCTACATCCTGATCCAGGAAATATGCACAACAGCATATGCCTAAGAAAGAGGTGGTAGAAAGAGAGGTCACGATCACAACTCCTCTAGGTCTGTCCAGGCCAGGGGGAAGGAGGGTGGGACGCAAGAAGAAGGCGAGAAGAAGACAACTAACATGGAACGTTATGGTAAGAACATAACTTCTATATGTTAAGTTGTCTATCTCGCCTTCATTCTTGCTGGATGGGACCGCGTCCCTAGCACCTTGTCCCGGGTGGCCTAACGGAACAGACTCCTGAGAACAGTGGAACCAAAATTAGCTCTATGCCTAGAAGCTAAATCCAACTTATAATGAGAAATAAAAGTGTGGGGAGTAGCCCAAGTAGCCGCTGCACAAATGGTGTCAATAGGCAGTCTGTCTTGGAAGGCTAAAGAAGTAGCCAAAGCTCTGGTGGAATGGGCTTTAGGTTTATTAGGCAATTTTTGTTGTCTAATTTCATATACCAGGGAACTCAAAGATGTTAGCCATCTGGATAATGATACCTTTGAAACTGAAAGTCCCTTTCTGCTTTCCGCATAGGAGACAAACAGCTGATCAGATTTTCTGAATTGTTTTGTTCTATCCAAGTAGTACTTCAATTGACGATGAACATCCAGGCAGTGTAATTTTTGTTCAGACCTATTGGAATACTCTGGAAAAAAGACAGGGAGGTCAATGCTTTGGTTTAGATTTGATGTCGAGACCACCTTAGGCAAAAAGGACGGGTTAGTTCGTAAGGATACTCTGTCCTTATGAAACAAAAGATAAGGAGGACAACAACTGAGTGCTTGAAGCTCTGAAACTCTTCTAGCTGATGTAATAGCTACCAGAAAAAGAGTTTTCCATGATAACAATTTTAAGGAACAGGAAGCTGCAGGTTCGAAAGGGGGAAGAATCAAAGAAGCAAGAACTAAATTTAGGTCCCAAGGAGAAGGAGGATGTCTTATAGGAGGTCTGAGAAGAAAAACTCCTTTCAAAAAGGCTTTGCAGAGTTTGTGGGACATTAGGGCAGATTCAGAAATACCCACATGATAGTTAGAAATAGCTGCCAATTGAACTTTAAGTGTAGAGGGAGATGAACCTGCATGGAAGAGTTCAGCTAGAAAATCAAGGACTAGTTGGATGGAAGCGGTGAAAGGATCTATGTCCTTTCCTTGTGCCCAATATGAGAAGCGTTTCCACTTACTCAAATAAATCTTTCGAGTGGAAGATTTATGGGAAGCTATCAATATATCTCTAACAGAGTGAGATAATTGAGGA
Source organism: Protopterus annectens (assembly GCF_019279795.1). Taxonomy (NCBI): domain Eukaryota; kingdom Metazoa; phylum Chordata; order Ceratodontiformes; family Protopteridae; genus Protopterus; species Protopterus annectens. The sequence goes on along the minus strand of NC_056731.1, from coordinate 1,216,509,699 downwards.
AGCCTGGCTAAGGTTGGAACTGGAGGAACCAAGCAGTGAGGTTCAGAGAGGGAAGGGAGCGATGAAACTGACCCGACTGATGGATCAAAAGATCTGGAACTAGGTCCAGATTCCACGGTTGCTCCAAGAGAAAACGATGTAGAAAGGGGAACCATACTTGTCGAGGCCAGTAAGGAGCAATGAGGATCAATGAGGCCTTCTGAGCGATAGCTTTCTGAATTACTTGAGAGATCAGTGGGAAAGGGGAAATGCATACAGAAGTCCCCGGGGCCAAACTTGGACTAGAGCGTCTCTGCTGGGTTGGCCTGGTAAAGGGAACAGAGTGAAATATTCTCTGCACTTGCTGTTTTGGGGAGTAGCAAAAAGATCGCAGCAAGGCTGACCCCACTTGAGAAAAATCTCTCTCACTACAGAGTCTTTCAGAGACCACTCGTGAGGCATGAGAATAGCTCTGCTCAACTTGTCCATAATATGATTGGACTTCCGGGGATGTGCGTTGCTATCAGAAACGCTGAGAAGAAATCGCCCATTGCCACAGTCTGAGTGCTTCTCGACACAGGGGTATGATCTGGTTCCGCCTTGTTTGTTGATGTACCACACTACAGACATATTGTCTGTCTGGATTGCAATTGTTCCCAAGGGAAGAGAGTCTTGAAGGGCTTGCAACGCTAAAAGCACTGCTCTCATCTCCAGAACATTTATGTGCAAGTGGCATTCGTTTGGTTGCCATGTGCCCTGGACCGTCCTGCCCTGATAATGCCCCCACCCGATCAGGGAGGCATCCGTTGTCAGTGTAGCAACCGGAGGAGGTGGAACAAAGGTCTTCCGACAGGAGATGGGGAAGACATCCACCACATGAGATGCTTTTGCACGCCTGCGTGATCACAATGGTGTGAGACATTGGAAGTTCCTGGTATGACCATTGAGTAAAAGCATCCACTGAAGGATCCGCATGTGGTATCTGGCTAATGGAAGGAGAGGTATGGCCGCAGCCATAATTCCCAACACCTTTAGAACTAACCTGGCTTTGATTCTGTTGTTGTTGAGAAGGAGTGATACCAATTTGTGAATGTCTGATATCCTTTGATGTGTTAGCCTTGCAGACATGTTTATCGTATCTAGATTTGTAGGTAATAGTACGACAAGGCGACAAAACAGACTTTTCGCAATTTATTGAAATACCCAGTTTTTGACAAACGAAAAGTATAATCTCTGGCCATCAGAAGGAGATGCTTGGTGGGAGCTGTGAGGAGCCAGTCGTCCAAATATGGAAACACCTGGAATCCTTGTCGTCTCAGGTGAGAAGCTACCACTGCCATGCATTTGGTAAACACCGGGGCAGTGGTGAGACCAAAGGGCAGGGCCCTGAACTGAAAATGACTGGTTCCCAGCCTGAAGCGGAGGAATCTTCTGGAGTGTCTGTTCATTTTTATGTGATAGTACGCATCCCGAAGGTCTATAGAGCACATCCAGTTTCCTTTGCCCCAAAAGGGAAGGATGGATTGCAGCGTGACCATCCGAAATCTTGTTTTCTTGACTGATTTGTTCAAGACACTGAGATCCAATATCGGTCTCCAGTCCCCTGTTTTCTTTGGAACTAAAAAGAACCTTGAGTAGATTCCGGATCCTTGTTGGTCTGCTGGCACTGGCTGAATTGCTCTTTTTGCAAGCAGTTTTGAAATTTCCAAAGCTGCTAGATCCCTTTGAGCGGGTGGAACATCTGGAAGGGATTTTTTTGACTGATTTGGAAAGCGAAGAAAGGGGATAGAATAGCCTTCGGAAATGATGGACTGTACCCATTTGTCTTGAGTCAGGGATAGCCAGGCTTCTGGGTACAGTGACAATCTTCCCCCGACTGCCTCCAAAGATGGGCAGTCGGGCAACACCTCAGGGATGCTGAAAGGGCTTGTCAGGGAAGGCTTCCCGATTGCCCTGGTTCTCGGACCCCCTGCCCCTAGGGCGACGTCTACCATTGTTATTCCCACCTCTGCCTTTGGCAGGAAAATGACTCTGTGCGTCAGGCGAAGTCCCTTGACATTGTTTACGGAACCACATCTTTCCACCCTTCTGGCCTTTGGGGTAAGGCCTGGAAGGAGTCGAAAAACGGACTCCGACGGCAGAAAGGGTCTTGCCATCAGTCTCGCACCTAGTCAGGGTTTCTTTCACTTGAGGACCAAAGAGATGATCCATCAAAAGGGGAGTTCGTGAAAGTCGTCTTGAAAGGGTCGGCAAAATTGGATAGCCGCATCCAGGCGGGCCTACGTAAGGCCACACCTGTCCCTGCGGCTCTGCCCGCTCGATCAGCCGCGTAAGAAAGGAGGCATGGAGGAGTTGGATATGGAATTAAGGGTAGCCAGCTGCGTGTTCATCTTGTCTTGGAAACCCGCAGCTGTAGGATCCTTAACATTTCACTCGCTTCCTTGATCAAGTCCCTTTGAAGGCGAGTAAAATGGCACAGGTAGTTCAGCGACGCATGGTAAATGTCGCTGAGGAGAACATCCGCTTCCGTACCTATCCATGGACCTAGATTCCTTGTTAGGTGGATGGACAGGTACTGAAGGATCAGCTAGTTCCTTCTTTGTGGCAGCAGCTACCACCATAGCATCCACAGAAACTCCTTTTGTTAGAAATTGTTTGTCTGCTGGAGCTGTTATGAACTTAGAAGGTCTCCTGGGAGTGGGGTCCACTGAATCAGGAGCCGTCCATGCCTTCTTAGCAACCACCTGCATGAGGGGGTCAAGGGGGACACCCAGGAGGTGGAAGGCGAGAGCCAACGCCTCAAGATACACAGATTCGTCCTCCGAAGGGTTGAGGGCTGGCCAATTTCCCCTCTGTTTCAGGATCTCCAGAATGTCTGCAAATGAGACATCTTCAGAAGGGGAACGGGGAACCCTCAGAATCATCCAAATCTGTGTCTGGCGTGATGGACTCAGGTGAGTCAATGTGTTTCCTCTTACACTTCCTCTTCCGAGGGGCTCTTCTGCCAAATCAGGAGAGGCCTCGGAAGAGGATGAAATCCCACAGGGGCTCCTGAGGAGCTGGCTCTCTGCGGTCCGGGATGAGGGAGTGAGTCGACTTACCCTGAGGCACCATAGAGGGAGGGCGGACGGAGCCGACTGTGGAGTAGAGCCAGGCTCTAACACACTCCGCATGACCTCGAATGCACCCCTGTCAGGCAGAGCCAGAGGTCCCGCTCCGAGGAGCTAAGAACCCCCTCGGCACCGACAGTGATGGCTCCGAGGCCGATGTCAGAGCCGAACTCACCAGCGCCGAAGCCCGAGAGGGAGAGGGGTCGGACAAGGGTCGATGCCACTCACCCCTCGGAGCCGACGAGGGAAGTCCGGCGCCGAGATTCTTCCAAAGAAGAAACGAGCCGGCAGCGGGCCGAAGACAATTGTATCGGCTCCGGCGTAATCACAGTCTCGGTTCCGCGACCCGGCTCCGAACTCAAGAGAGTCGAAGGAGGAAAATGTTGATGGACGGGGCAGGCATCGACTGATGAGTCGGGCTCTGAAGCATCTGGGCCAGTGCCTCGGACTTAAGTAGTCGACTCACTACCCTCTGAAGGTCATGATCCGACAGCCTCGATGACCTAGAGGAGTGAGACCTTTGGCTCCGTTCAGACAGCAGGGGAGATCCTGGAGCCGAAGGAGCGGAGCCAAGAGATGGTGACCTGGACCTCTTCCTAGTTGTCGGCTCCGAAGGTCTGGTCGGAGCCGACACGGGAACTTCTATAACCTCGGCTCCGGCCGGAGCCGAGGGAGCCACAGAAACTGTGGACTGAGACTTATCGGCTCCAGCCGGAGCCGATAAAGGCAAAGGTTGAGAAACCTGAGGTCTCGGCTCAGTTGCCGGAGCCGAAGACCTAGATGCCTTAGAGGGCTTCCCTGTTGAAACAGACAGGGAATCCTCTGGCTTGAGTAAGCCTCTAAGAATTAATTTATTCTTTCTTTCCTGCAGGACCCTGGGGCTGAAGCCATGGCACACAGCACAGGAGTCCTGCAGGTGCAAAGGCCCCAGACAATAGACACAAGAAGTGTGAGCGTCTGTCAGAGACATTTTCTGACAGCACGCATCACACTTCTTGAATCGAGACCTTTGCTTCTTTAGACATTTTGTCTGAACAGGTGTACACAAACACGCACACAAACACACTAGTTATACCCTGTCAGAATAATACAATAAAAAAGTAGTAATACTAGTAATTTAAACTACAATAAACTACTATAAACACACACACTCCACTAGGGAAGGAAAGGCCTATAGGCCCAAGGGAAGAACCAAAGGTTCTTGGGGTAAGCGGAAATTTTTGGGTAGGGAATAAAAGTTTTCTAACCTACACTAACTAAGTAAAAATATTAAATTAAAGGGGTTTTTAAAGACTAATTTTCACAAGAAAATAGTACTCACCAGGAACCGGTAGAAACAACCAACCTCGAAGCTGTAGCGGCAAACGAGATCTGAGGTAACTCTCGCCTAGCATTGTGGGATATAAGGGGAGCCTCGAGCCGGTGGAACCAACTCTCGAGCTTTTAGAGTGGCCGAGTCGGAGCCGAGGTCGGCTCCGAACCCATCCAGCAAGAATGAAGGCGAGATAGACAACTTAACATCTGTCATTATATACTCAGTATTTTCTTGTTCTTTTATTATTTATTATTAAATATATTTAAACCTTTCATTCTGGCTGATATTTGTGAGACATATTTAAACTTTGAGAGTACTTGCATATTTATTTGGTGACACTGTAGGCCACTCTTAATAGCCTTTCTCTTAGTCAAACTACCATTTTTATTAACAGTAACATTACACAGTAAGACTGGACACCCTTTGTTAAGGGCCTTAGAATATCTGATAAAGAGTTGGCTGTTGGCAGTGATAACTACCTTGTAGTTTGGGCAGAAGGGGCCATAGCTAGTAAACTAACCATAACTAGTCATAGGTGACTCTATAGTCAGGCACACTGATGTCCCACTCACCAGGCTAAACAAGGAGAAGGTTACTGTCAGCTGCCTGTCAGGTGCCAGGATCCGCCACATAACCCATGCACTCAGGTCACTCCACAACAAGCACAAATATGACTCTGTCATTGTCCATGTTGGTGTGAACGACCTGAGACGTACCTCCCTGGACTACATGAAAAGAGACATGGAAGAGCTCTCTGATCTTGTAGCCCAGGCAGGTATGACCCTAGCCCTGAGTAGCATTCTGCCATCGCCCAGCATGATACCACACTACAAGGACAAAATGATTGACTTCAACAATTTGCTAAGCTTCTGGTGTCGTTCTAAGGGGATCCAGTATCTGTCTGCTTGGGATGACATGGTCGACAGACCAGGATGCCTTGCCAGAGATGGCCTACACCTGCCGCTCCTGGGATTCCGGATACTAGCTAAGGCTCTTGCCGCCCATATAGTGCCTTTTTTAGGCAAGGTTCAAATGACAAATTCACCACCATAACAGGAACAGGCAAACAAAAACTGAGGGTAATACTACTCAATGCTAGAACTCTAAATCTCAAAATGCACTCACTCAAGGCACTCCTTAAAATGGAGAATGTCGATATCTGTGCAGTGACTGAGACCTGGTTCAAAGCTCCAGAGAGCACCCCTGGACTACCAGGCTATAACTCATATCAGACTTTTCGGCCGTGTAACCTGGACCGGAACACCAAAGGAGGAGGTGTGTCCATATTCATTAAGGATATCCACACCTCCAAGCTAGTTGTTCAGCATAATGCATCCAAGGTTATCTAAGTGCAACTAACTCTGGGCAAAACTGCAATCCAGATTGTAGCTTGCTACAGATCCCCCACCATGCCCCAGGATTCCCACTCCTCTTTTCTTGATGTACTGGAAAATATTAGGGTTCAACCAAACACCCGAATAATGGGCAATTTCAACTACCCCACCATTAACTGGGAAAACTACTCATGTACCAACTCCTTCACATAACTCTTTCTGCATTTCACAAACTCCAATGCCCTGGATCAACTTATCCACACCCCCACCAGGGGCAACAATATCCTATACCTAGTCATTACCAACATGAGTGACTGGTGTTCCACACCTGAAGTCAACTCCTCGTTGGTCCGATCTGACCATAAGCTAGTCACTCTTGATATCCACATCCCGCCCCCACCCCCATTAAGGAAACCACGGTAAAAAATTTCTCCAAAGCCAACTTCATGCTTCTTAAGCAGAAGTGGTGAACTTCATGACACCCATGCAGATGGACAATACAGTTACGACTGCTGAATCCTACACAAATGCACTCTATAAGCACTTACACAAGTGCATGGCTCGTGCTATCCCAAAGAACCAGATGCTATCCTCCAAAAAAAGTAAGTCAATCTGGTGGTCCCCTGCCATAAACAAACTCTACAAAAGAAGGAAGAAATTGTTGCAAAAGAGAGTAAAATCCCATGAGTGGAAGAGCTCCCTGGTCACCCTCAGTAACAAGCTGAGATCCCTTATAAGATCCTCCAAAGCTAGCTATGAAAACAAAATCACCACTGATTCTAAGGACAACCACAAAGCATTCTATAGCTATGTCAAGAATCTCAATGACAACACCCAGATCTGCTCTGAGTTACAGCACAACGGCACAAAAACTACAGAACCAACTGATATTGCCAACATCCTGGCAGATAGGTTCAGTGCTAACTTTACCCCCCCCCCCCTTAAAGGGCCCATATCTATACAGGAAGAATGCAGAGTCCCTGTAATCACAACTACGCAGGTAAAAGTTGCAATCTCTAAAGCCAAAAACACAGCATCCATGGGACCGGACAACATTCCAGGCTGCATTTTACACGAACTTCAGAAGGAGCTGGCTCCCCACCCAAGCACCATGTTCAATCATAGCCTCACATCAGGCTTTGTGCTCACAGAATAGCGTACATCAACAGTTATCCCACTCCACAAAGGGGGAGCCACCACTGATCCCGGGAACTATCACCCTATTAGCCTGACGAACCTGGTCTGCAAGAACATGGAACATATCATCATGGAACTCATAAACAAAGACATTAGTAGCCTCCAAACTCTGGATCCCACCTAGTTCGGGTTTGTGAAAGGCAGATAATGCCTCCTGAACCTGATCGACTTCTTTGAGGCAGTCACCAAAGCCGTAGATGAGGGTAAGGTGGTTCACACAGCCTATCTTGACCTTGCCAAGGATTTTGACACCATCCCCCATTCTGGAATTATAGCTAAACTCACTAAACTAGGTATAAATCCCTACGTCACAAGATGAGTTGCCAACGGGCTCACTGACAGAACCCACACTGTAAACGTTGCACACTCCAAATCTGACCTCAAACCACTGACAAGTGGATTACCACAGGGTTCAGTCCTGGGGCCTCTCCTTTGGTATCTACTTCTCTGAAGTACAAGTTAACACACCTCTGGCTAACGAAGTTCGCAGATGACTGCAAACTAAGAGCAATAGTCGAGTCCCCAAATGATGTGGAAGTCCTACAGAAGGGCCTCGCAGAGGCAGATGCCTGGTGTCAGAGCCATGACCTCAAGCTTAATGCCAAAAAGTGCATTGTCATCCCCTTTGGTAAAAACTCTGTACCCATGAACTACTACATAGACAGCAGTCTACTTAACACCGAATGTGTGATAAGAGACCTTGGGACCCAGGTGGACAGTAGTATGTCCTTTGACAGTCACATCGCCACAGTGGTCAGGAAGTCCTTCTACGTGGCACACCTCATCATAAAAGGGTTCTCATCCAGGAAAAAAGAGGTCATTGTTCCCCTCTACTCGACACTCATTAGATCCATTACAGAGTACAACGCCCCTTTTGGAATGTACCTCACAAGACATCTGCAGCAGCTGGAAAGGCCACAGAAGTACCTCACAAAGAGGATTACTGGCCTCAAACAGATGCCCTACACTGACCATCTCAAAAACTCCAGCTTTACTCCATAGCATATCACCTACTCCGAGGTGATCTCTGCCTAACATATAAAGCTATGTCAATCCCAGAGCTGTTGGACATGCTACACCTAAAGAAATCCCAATCCCTATGAGCTACACATTCTAGAGACCTAAACCTTGTCACCACGATAAACAGGACATGCTGGAGGGATCGATTCCTGTCCCAGAGACTTCCCATACTCTGGAACAGGCTACCCATCTATGTCAAGCAAAGTTCTCCATTAGCACTCTTCAAGAAAAATCTTGATGAGTGGATGGGAAATAGGAAATACACCCCAGGGATCACTTCTGTGTCTCTGCTTGACAGTGGTACAGGAAAATAACATTCTTGGGTGGCGTAAGCCAGGGAACCTTATTGGCTAGGCTTATGTAGGCCCTCAAGCCGACAGCCTAGTACCTACCTATGAACCTGAGCCAGTCTTTCCCAGGTAGGTTGGTGTGTGTGTGTGTGTGTGTGTGTGTGTGTGTGTGTGTGTGTGTGTGTGTGTGTGTGTGTGTGTGTGTGTGTGTGTGTGTGTGTGTGTGTGTGTGTGTGTGTGTGTGTGTGTGTGTGTGTGTGTGTGTGTGTGTGTGTGTGTGTAAATCAAACCTCAAACTGTGTGTATGTCAGCTACCTGGGCAGGGACACAAAGAACTGGTTGGACAGAGAGGATGCTGGAGGTCTTGGCTTGGCCACTCAGCTTAGATCTCAACTCAATAGCTGTGCCAATAGGGAGTCTTACTGGGGATCTGGAGAAAGAGGGAGAAACCACCCTAGACAGACTGTGGTCTCTATGTGCGCTTAAGGGAAATTGCATTTGATGCAGTGAGCGGCATCTGGAAATACTGTGTGCACCTGCTATCCTCCCTGTGTGTGTACATCCCCCACTGTTGCCAGTGGTGAGTGAGGCTCCTTGATTACTGGGCCAGTGGTAGGGCATTACATATTAATTGGTTGGCAGTGGTGGGATAGCCACATATTAGGATTCAGTGGTGTGGATATTGAACTGCTGTAACTTGTAAACAGTGGTCACTGAAGAAGATGTTTGTAATCTCAATCAGCCACACAGTGAACATTTAGAGTTTTATATCACAATACTTATATTTTTTGTTAGCTTAATTAGTCAGGAAGAGCAGGCAAGGATGTCAGCAGAGGAGTATGGCAAGCTGACAAGGAGCAAGTTGGCTGAGATGTGCCAGGCCAAAGGACTGGTGCATGCCAACTTGACTAAATCAGAAATGATTGCAGTCTTGGGCATAGCTGCATCACAGACCAGCAACTAGGAGGACAACCAGGCTGGCCGTGGAGATGCACAACTCTCAGAAAATGGGCAGTTCAAATTTCCACAGAGGAAATCCATCTGGAGTTAGACAGACTTGAACTGGAAGCCAAACAGTTAAAACTAGAATCAGCAAAAATACTGCAACATTTGGAGGCTGAAGAAAATAAGAAACAGATGGCACTATAATCAGCGGAGAGACTGAGATGTTTGGAAGCTGAAGAGAATGAGAGGCAGAGGCAACATGAGAAGGAGATGCTGACTGTTTGCCAGGGTCATGGAGGTAATGGGGAAGGGAATAACCAAACCGCAGAAGCCATAAAGGTCAGTAAATTTCTTCCACAATTTACAGAGAGTGATAATTTTGATAGTTTCATTCAAATGTTTGAAAGGGTATGTAAACAGTATAATGTTAACCAAGGGCTCTGGGTATGGTTCCTGACCTCCTTACTCCATGGTAAAGCTGTAACTGCTATTTCTAAATTGTCTGATACTGATTGCTTAAATTACAATACTGTCAAAAATTGTTTGACAGAGCATTTTAAGTTAACACCTGAAGCTTACAGAAAAAAGTTTTGTGAGCATAGACACAAGGCAGATGAAAGTGTGTATGAATATATTGCTGAGTTAAGCACTTATTTTCATAGGTGGATGAGTAGGTGTCAGGTCACCACTTTTGAAGGGCTGGCAGACCTTTTGGTGAGGGAACAAACCCTTAGCACTTTGCCTGAGGACATGAGAATTTGGTTAGTAGGCAGGCAATACAATACTGCAGATGAGTTGGGGAAGAAGGAGACCTATACCTAGCAAGCAGGGCATCACTGCACAGGAAAGGGATACCCAGTGCTCCTCATGGGTCTAAGCAAATCCATGGTGGGCAGCCTAAACCGCCCAACAGAGTCCACAAGTAGCAGGGGAAGCCATTAGTCCAGGTACACATCCAGGGCCAAGGGTTAAATGTTTTAAATGCAACCAGTGGGGCCATGTAGCATATAGATGTCCATGGGGCCAGGTAGGGAACAAAAGGTGGGAGAGCCAGTAAGTGGAATGACAGAATGCCAGCAGTAAGTTTTCTGAAGACAACAAGGGTACCAAACTACCACAAGGGGTTATATCCTATCTTAGTAATTGTGAAGTGTGCAATGGTTAAAGATGAGCACTACTTGCTAAGGCAGCCTACTCCAGTCAGAGCTTTAGAAGGGACCCCATTCCAAACACCTTTGGCTAGGGTTCAGGGAGGGAAAGGAAGCCAGTAAGTAGGTGTGTTTTGAGGATATCCCTGCAGGTGTCCTGATAGGGAATGACAGGGAATGATTCTGATAATGCAGTACCCTGTGTGCATGCAGTGACATGCAGTCAGGCTTGGAGACAAGCATGTGGGTCTGTTAGCCTGGGGGAGACCCAGTCAGACCGCAGACTTGAAGCCAGGACTGGTGTGGTGGTTGCTTCAGGGAGGGAGCTACCCTGTAGCTGTGAGACTGAAGGTGAGCCACAGCTGCTTGTGAGTACTGATGTTCCCTTGGACAGAGTGATTGCAAGAGCAGAGGTGAGTAGTAGTTCCCAGGCTGACAGTAAGGCACCGTTCCTGTAGAAGGGGAGCTGGGAAGGGTTACCAAGACAGAGCTGAGAGAGGCTCAGCTCTCAGACCCTAGATTACAAGGCCTGTGGGGGGGAGGTACCCAGGAAGGCATCTGAGTGTCAAGGAGAGGGGAATCTGTATACTGGAACAAAGGGTTACTCTATAGAGTAGACCCCTGAGGGAGAGATAGAAGGTGAGAGAATACAGCAGTTGGTAGTGCCCAAAGAGTACCATCTGACACTTCTAGCCAGAGCCCATGACATTCTCTTTGCAGGTCGTATATAGCATAAAGAATACAAAGAGACGTATTATGCAGAACTTTTACTGGCCTGGGATTTTCAGAGATGTAAAAAGGTACTGCAGGACCTTTGAGCAGTGCCAAAAAGTAGGCAAGGCAGGGGACAAGGTCAAAGCTCCTTTGATGCCTTTGCCTGTGATTGAGGAGCAATTTCAGAGGGTAGTTATGGATATTGTGGGGCCTATGAGTAGCCCAAGTTCCACAGGGAAGAAGTATATCTGAGTGGTAGTAGACTATGCTACCAGATACCCTGAAGTGGTGGCCCTGTCCTCCATTGTGGCGGAAAAGGTGGCAAATGCTCTGTTAGAGATTTTCAGCAGGGTAGGTTCCTCAAAAGAAATACTGACTGACAGAGGTTCCAATTTCATGTCAGACCTGCTGGCTTGTCTGTGGAAGCACTGTGGGGTGAAGTACCTAAAGACCACCCCCTACCATCCCCAGGCTAATGGTCTGGTGGAGAGGTTAAACTCTACACAAAAGACCATGCTATGGGCATTTGCAGACCAGCTCAAGAGGGAGTGGGACAAATATGTGCCCCATCTGTTGTTTGCTTATAGAGAGGTGCCCTAGGAACCACAGGTTTTTCACCCTTCGAGTTGCTGTATGGGCATAAGGTGAGGGGACCTCTAGATTTGATTTGAGGTGAGTGTGAATCCCACAAGGAGTCTGTTGTGGCATATGTCCTAAATCTCGGGACAAGGCTCAGGGAAACTCAGGGACTTGGCCCAGGAGAACCTGGCAGATGCCCAACAGCAGAAAAAGGACTGGTATGCCAGGAATGCCCGAGCTAGACAGTATGCTGTAGGGCAGCAGTTAATGGTTCTCATTTCTGTCAGACACAACAAACTGCAAGCAGCTTGGGAGGGACCCTTCAAAGTAGTATGGAAGGTCAGTGATGTTAACTACACGGTAGAACTGCTGGGCAGGAGGCAGGGGTACAAACTGTACCATGTTAATATGATGTAACCTTACCATGATGGGGAGGCCCTTGTGCTAAGCACTGGCGGTATGAGGCAGGAGAAGTCCAAGGGAGAGTCTTACTGGGGATCTGGAGAAGGACAGAGAAACTAGCCCCAGACTGACTGTGGTCTCTGTGTGCTTTTAAGGGAAATTGCACTTGATGCAGAGATATGCATCTGGAAATAGTGTGTGTATACCTGTCGTCCTCCCAGTGTGTACATCCCCCACTGTTGCCAGTGTTGAGGATTGATGCTCCTTGATTACTGGGCCAGGGGTAGGGTGTCACACTTCTCTCTACTGGTAGTGTCATACTTTAAACACCACTTTAGGAGTAAGAATTTGACATGCTTCTCATTATTCGTCAGAATAACATATCTCGCACAACTATTACAAGTCTTACAGAATTTTAATCTGACTGTCTCAAACAATCTATCTCTTATCCATAAGCATCTCAACTTCTATCATTTTTTCATCCTCAGTGGTCAGCATGGGATCACAGTCTAACCCTTCTCTGGCCAGCCAGCTTGCATCTGGCACTTTGAGACAGCATAAGAATCGTCTCATGCTTATTCATAACCCAATATTGTTATCCACCAATAGTACAGTCTATGAGAGATGCTAGTCCTTATTCAAACTGGAGGCTTATTTCTCACGACCGACCTCATTAAGCAAGCACTACCCCTCCAATTTTTACTAACGTGGTAAAGAAATCTTTACCTTAGTATCTTATTACATTACACTTAATCATAGCCAAAATGTCCAAGGCATCACAGTAATAAAGCTCAGCATCTAGATCATACTACAACATACACAACCACACCATCCACACCACCCATTTTTTCATCCATTTCCAATATCCTTTCCAGAGTCACCAGGGTTGCAAACTTAAACGCTCAAGGTCCATAAAAAAACAAACCAACTCATGGTAATGCTTTGTAATGTTTTGGCAGAGATGGCTCCATAGTTAGACACACAAACTCCACTCTCATCAGTCTTGACAAGACCAGAATGACAGTAACTTGTCTTTCTGGAGACAGGATATGTTATATTCCTCCATCTTGGTAAACATGAGTAAGACTTGGTGGATATATTTTGTACGCTTTACTGAGACGGATATGCAGGAGGACAATTTGTCTATAGCCAGAAAAGACAATCGTCTTGAGAAACAACCTGCCATCACCAAGAATGATGATGCAATTCAAAGACAAAATAACTGGCTTTAATAACTGGCAGAGTACTTGCTGCTGTTCTATGCACTCCCTCATGTCAGTATGTGAAGAGATGGTCAAAAGATCCGCCTGCTTTGCAACAGATGGCTTGTACTTCCCTTACCATGGTTTTTGGTGACCTCATATTGCCCTGTTTAAGAAGAGTTTACCACCTAGGCATTCTACAATGGAAATTCCAATTCATATTATATGAATGTGTTACTACTCAATGCTAGGACTCTAAACAAAAATATAGCAGGCCCGCCTAACACTTGAGCATATCCGTATCTTTATATATTTGTTTAACCAGTAGTTCCATTTTCTCAATGCCATTCAACAATAACAATTCTAGGATAAATATTGCTCCTGTAGGTATAACAATTGAAATTATCAAGAACGTAGCAAAAGTAAAACAATATAATAAATTACAGCACAAACCTGGAAAATAAAAAGAAACCATTTAATAGTCTTACCAAGCATTTTCCCAATGAAACCAGAAAACAGATCACAGTTCATTCAGAGTCTGTCTGGAGTCATTATTACTACAGGAGCTATTAAGGGAGGTATTTCACCAGTGATGCCTAAAAAAAAGAAGTTATGTTCTTACCATAATGTTCCATGCAGAGTGTTCATCTCGCCTTTGTTCTTACACACGGGTTCGGAGCCGATCCTCGGCTCCGGGTCGGCCGAATTGCAAAGCTCTGAATCTCAGAGAAGCTCGAGACCAGCCCATATCCCACAATCCTCCCTGCCATTACTCAGCTCTAGTTTGCAAGCAAACCAGATGAAAGGATCCAACACCTGCGGTGCTAGAAGCATACACTCTCTTCAGCCATTCAGAGACACTCTCTCACCATAGCAATAACTAATGGTCTAAGCATATATCCCATGACACATGGGACCATATACCTCGCAAAGGGTCAAGATACGTCGATCAGACTCTAATCCTACCAGTTCTTCCAAACACATGGGGGGGGGGAGGGAATGTAAGAACAAAGGCGAGATGAACACTCTACATGGAACGTTATGGTAAGGACATAACTTCTTTATGTAAGAGTGTTCAATCTCGCTGTTTGTTCTTACACACGGGTAGCGTCCCTAGCTCCGTGACCCCGAGTGACTCATGGAAGAACGTTCCTAAGCACAGTGGAACCAAATGATGTCCTATCCTTGGAGATCTTGTCCACTCTATAATGAGTGATGAAAGTATGTGGTTTAGACCACGTGGCTGCTGCACAAACAGTGTCCAAAGGCAAGCGAGCCGCATGAGCTAAGGAGGTGGAAACGGATCTGGTAGAATGGGCCTTAGGTTTGTTTGGTAAGGATTGGTTTGATTTAGAGTATACAAATGTTATACAGTCAGCAAGCCATTTAGATAGTGTACATTTATAATTGCCATGCCCTTTTTATTGTCTGCAAAAACGACGAAGAGTTGATCCATTTTTCTGAAAGCTTTGGTCCTGTCTAAATAAAATCTTAGCTGCCTGTGAACATCCAACTTGTGCAACATATACTCCAGTTTGTTAGTATGGTTTTTGAAAAAGGTAGGGAGTTCTATAGACTGGTTAATATTCGTAACTGAACATACTTTTGGAAGGAAAGATGGATTTGTACGCAAAGAAACCCTGTCTGGGTGGAATATCAGGTAAGGTGGTCTGACCGATAATGCCTGCAGCTCTGAGACTCTACGAGCTGAGGTCACGGCGATGGGAAACAGCGTCTTCCACGACAAGAACTTTAGGAGGCATGACGAAGCAGGTTCAAAAGGTGGCAACATGAGTTGCGACAGCAGCAAATTTAGGCTCCATGGAAAGAAAGGTTTTCTGACAGGCGGTCTAAGATGGAAGGTTCCTTTCAAAAAGGCTTTGCAAAGCCTGTGAGACATAATGGAAGAACCTCCCTCACCAATATGGAAGTTTGATATGGCCGCCAACTGTACTCTTAGAGTGGAAGTAGAAGCTCCTTTGTGAAAAAGGATGGATAAGAATTCCAAAATTTTATGTAAAGGAGCTACCAAGGGATCTAAGTTTTGACTAGATGCCCAATATACAAAGCGTTTCCACTTACTCGTATAGAGCTTAGTAGTAGAGGCTTTATGAGAAGCAACTAGGATGTGTTGAACTGACGGAGGGAGTAGATGAGACCTGGCTAGGCAGGGAAGCAGAGCAGCCAAGCTGCTAGTTTGAGGGACTGTAGAGACGGGTGAGGAACTCCCGACGAGTGTGTCAACAGGTCTGGCACTGGGCCCACAATCCACGGTTCCTCTATTTGTTGAGCTCGAAGAAAGGGAAACCATATTTGACGAGGCCAGAATGGGGCTATGAGTATAATAGTCCTTTCCAGGCTCCTGGCTTTCTGTAGAAATTTGGGAATCAATGGAGTCGGTGGGAATGCATATAGGAGACCTGGGGGCCAATCATGTATCAGTGAGTCCCTGGGGTAGAAGGGCAAAGTAGCTTCTGCATTTTGCATTCAATGGGGAAGCAAAAAGATCGCAGCAAGGCTGGCCCCATTTGCAGAAGATCTTTTCCGCCGTCTGTGAATTCAGGGACCACTCGTGAGGTAACAGGATGGCTCTGCTCAACCTGTCCACAATGATGTTGGATGACCCCGGGATGTGCGTTGCTATCAGAAAGCGACCCGTGGACTCTGCCCATTGCCAAATTCTCATGGCCTCTCTGCATAACGGGTAAGACCTGGTTCCCCTTGCTTGTTTATGTACCAGACTACAGACATGTTGTCTGTCTGAACTGCTACTGTCCCTAGAGGTAAGAGGGCTTGGAAGTGTTGCAACACTAGGAACACCGCACTCAACTCCAGAACATTTATATGTAGAGTGTACTCCGTGCTGGACCATTCTCCTTGGACTGTTCTTCCCTGAAAAAGGCCCCCCCACCCTATCAGGGAAGCATCCGTGATTATTGTGGCTGTTGGAATGGGTAGAATGAACGGATGACCCACAGTGAGGTTCTGGTCGCGCACCCACCATGAGAGGTCCCATCTGCAAGATTCTGTTATCCTGATCTCGTGCGTTAGGGGTAGGTGTTGGAATGACCACTGCGCAAAGAGCAGCCATTGAAAAATCCTCATGTGCAACCTTCCCATAGGGACTGCAATTAATGCGGCTGCCATCATTCCCAACACTTTTAACACCAGTTTGGCCGGGGCTTTCTTGCTGACTAAAAGAAATAGGACCTGCTGTTTGAGCGTTGAAGCTCTTACTGGGGGGAGTTTTATTAGTGTCAATCGTGTATTTAGATCGGCTCCGATGAAGGAAATACATTGTGAGGGCGATAAGCAAGACTTTTCGAAGTTTATGGATATCCCTAAGTGGGAACAAAGGCCGATTGTATAGTCTCTGGCTTGCAGTAGTCGACGCTCGGTGGTGGCAGTGAGGAGCCAGTCATCCAGATAGGGAAACACCCGGAATCCTTGTTGTCTCAAGTGAGCCGCAACTACTGCCATGCATTTGGTGAATACCCTGGGGGCTGAGGTGAGTCCAAAGGGCAGAGCTCAAAACTGAAAGTGACTGGCCCCTAGCCGGAAGCACAGGTGATCTCTGGATGGTCTGACCATTTTGATGTGGTAGTACGCGTCTTTGAGATCTATAGAGCACATCCAATCGTCCTTCTGTAAGAATGGAAGGATCGATTGAAGCGTGACCATCCGGAACTTTTCCTTCTTCACGAAGTTGTTGAGATGGCTGAGATCTAAGATCGGTCTCCAGTCCCCTGTCTTTTTTGGAACTAAAAAGAACCTTGAGTAAGCTCCGAATCCTCTTTGGTCCGCCGGGACTGGTTGGATGACACTGTTTTCGAGCAGCTTTGAAATTCCTACAGCTGCTAGTTTTCGCAGACGGGGTGGAACGTCTGGAAATTTTCTTTGTAGAGGTGGTGTTAAAATGAAGGGGATTTTGTATCCTCTGGTTATAATGCTTTTTACCCAAGAATCTGAAGTAATGTTTAGCCAGGCCAGTGGGTATAAAGCTAAGTGACCCCCGACTGCCTCCAGAGCAGGACAGCCGGGCCTCCGTTCAGGAGTGCTGGAAAGGCTTCCCAGGGACGGACTCCCTGTCGCCTTGGTTATGCGGACCCCCTCTGCCGCCAGGGTGGCGTCTTCCATTTCTACCCCCTCTTCTGCCTCTGGAGGGGGTATCACTCTGTGTGGTCTGGAAAAATCCCTGATTCTTACGGAGCCACATTTTTCCGCCTCGTTGCCCTTTGGGGTACGGTCTAGTAGGAGCGGAAAAACGGACCTCGACAGCAGACAGGGTCTTTCCCTCTTGCTCGCACCAAGTGAGAGTCTCCTTAACCTTGGGCCTGAAAAGTGTGGCACCATCAAAACGGGCATTGGCAAAGGAAGACTTGAAGGCTTCCGCAAAGGAGCACAGCCGCATCCATGATCGTCTTCGAAGAGCAATCGCTGAAGCTGCAGCTCTACTCGATCCCTCGGCTGCATACGAGATGAGCCTCATGGATGAGTTTACTATGGATGTGTGGGTGTTAAGTTGTGCTGTTCCCTTATCTGTAACAGCAGCATCTGTGTTACCCTGGAGGGTATCTGTCAGCACCTTGATGAGATCCCTCTGCAAACATGTGAAATGGGTCAGGTAGTTTAGCGAACGCATGTAAAAAGTCGC
Organism: Protopterus annectens; assembly: GCF_019279795.1. NCBI lineage: Eukaryota > Metazoa > Chordata > Ceratodontiformes > Protopteridae > Protopterus > Protopterus annectens. The sequence goes on along the minus strand of NC_056731.1, from coordinate 1,216,491,810 downwards.
TGAACTAAAAATGCACTTCCCATATCTGTCCATAGTCCTAGAATCCTTATTAGGAGGATGAACAGATGAGGAAGACTCAGACATCTCCTTTTTCGTGGCTGCCGCCACCACCATAGCGTCGACAGGGACTCCCTTGGTGAGATAAGATTTATCTTGGGGGGCAGTGATGAACTTGTTTGGTTTCCTAGGTACTGGTTCCACTGTGTCAGGTGTCTCGCACGTCCTTCGAGCAATCAAATCCATTAATTCATCGAAGGGCGGGGTCACCCAGGAGGTAGAAGGTTGTGCCCCAAAAGCCTTCAGCAGCACCGACTCGTCCTCAGAGGGGGCTAGGGACTGCCAATCACCCCTCTGTTTCAACATCTCCAGGATGTCTGCAAATGACACATCCTCCGAGGGTGATTTGGGGGACCCCTCTGCCTCATCCAAGTCGGTGTCAGACGTTAGAGATTCCTGTGGGGAATCTATGTGCCTCCTCTTGCACAACCGTTTCCTTGGGACCTCATCAGAGGGGCTTCTGGTGAGGCCTCCAAGGAACAGGGGGAACCCTCTGTGGGTGGCTGAGGCAATTGGGCTCGACGCTTGGGATGGATCGTGGGAGCAGAAACAAAGTGGCCCTTTTGGGGAAGGAGAAGATTCCCCTGATGATGTGGTTGTCTGTGCAGACAATACCTTCCTCATAAGGTCAAAGGCCCCCGAACCCCTGGCTAAGGGCTCCCCTGGTTCTGAAGAACACGGAAGCATCCCAGAACCAGGTGCCGTGGGCTCCAACCCCGAGGACGGAGCCGAAGCAGTCTGTGCCGAGGCCCCGAGAGGGAGAGTCGGCACCGACAGGTCGGTACGACTCTCAGTCTTGGAACCGAGCAAAGACTGTCGGCTCCACGACTCCCCTAATGGTCCCGAAGGAGTCGAAGTCAAAGGTGTCGATCGTGCAATGGACGGTTTTGGCACCGAGGGCTCCACTATCATCAGGTCATCTTCTCCCGGCTCTGAGATCTGGATGGGTCTCGAAGGAGGACCCGTTGGAGATATGGGGAGGACTTCTAGTTTCGACACCAACTGGGAGGAAACTGCAATTAACTTGGAAAGGGCCGTGTTCTCCATGAGTTTCTGCACGACACGAACCACATCCGTGTCAGACAAGAGTCTGGAAGAATGGGTCAAAGGAGCCGAAGATGGCACCGACCGAAGAATGGACGGTGGTGGCAGTTCCGACACCGGTTCCAAGATCTGGGGCTCAGTAAAAGATAAATGTTCGACGCTCGGCCCCGAGATCTGTGGAACCGGCGAACAAACCCGAGAAGATGAACTCGGAGCCGATGACATGGGCTCCGACATCTTCGACCCCTTCGAGGATTTAGAAGTCTGATCCGACTTGTCCAAAGCCTCTTGAAAGGCCGGCTTCAACAATCCTCTGTCAATAAGCTTCCTGCGTCTATCTGTCATGACCCTCCCGCTAAAGGAATGACAAATAGAGCAATCCTCTTGGAGATGGAGAGGGCCAAGACAGTAGACACAGGAAGCATGATTGTCGGTAATGGACATTTTTCTGGCCACACTGACATCTTTTAAAGCCAGATTTGGCTTTTTCTGACATTGTACAGTTACAATGACAATAACTATAATAACAGGAAAAAAATTACTAATCCTAGAAATATATATATACTAAACAGGTCATATATATATATATATATATATATACTAAACAGGTTATATATATAAACTCTCACAAAAAACCACACCCAAGAAAAAAAAGGTTAGGCCACAAGGGTGCCTGAAGAAGAAAAATAGGTGTGTATATATATATATATATATATATATATATATATATATATATATATATATATATATATATATATATATATCACACACACACAGCACTTCTACAATAACTACTAACCATAAGGAAGTATCAAAAAGAAAAAAATTTGAATTCTTATCTGAAGAAATCAACAACAAACTCAAGTTTCTATCTGGTCCGAGCTTTCCTCGATCCGATCCGTTGCAGCGGCAAACTAGATCTGGGTAATGGCAGGGAGGATTGTGGGATATGGGCTGGTCTCGAGCTTCTCTGAGATTCAGAGCTTTGCAATTCGGCCGACTCGGAGCCGAGGATCGGCTCCGAACCCGTGTGTAAGAACAAACGGTGAGATTGAACACTCTTACATTGAAGGATTAATGCTGTTGGGGTATTTTGTACCTTCCATAACCACTGTTGTTCAATGAATATCAGGGAAATACTTGTATCAAGTATTCCAAATATCAAACGTACTCTATGTGTGAGGGGCTGGCAAATGCTAACGGACAGAATTTGAAGCTGCAGTGTGCATTCTACTATAGCATTTTTACCTTTTCACAATGAGCATGTGACAATAATCTGCCTTTTCTTTGTCACATCTCCAACATATATTGGTAGCATTTACTAAAACTGGGGGGAGTATAATGCCATCTATGAACTTTTTTATAATGTTTGAAACTCAGTGCTGGTGGTAGTTTTTTTTTATTGGGGATTAAAAGATTTGTGACCAACTCTCTTATAATGTGTGTACAGTATCTGTTGTCAGGTTATATGGACTCTGTTTATGAATTATCTCTCATTACATAAATTACGGTGAAAATGCACCTAGTCACTGAAACGTGTTTCAGTCATACTTAACAACTGTAAGTATTGCCAGAATTTGCCATTTAGTCCTATAGACTCCTGTTCAAGTTCTTAAAAGTGAAGCATTTTTTCTTTATCAATCTTAATAATATCACATGAAAAGCAGGTGCCTTTATCTATCCAGTGAGACTAAACAAAAGGAATCCTACTAACAGTACAATCTTTGTGCATCTAGATTTCATGTACATGGTCCTGGAGACTCCTCAACAAGAGGCATACAAGACATTAAAGAAGGTTCAGCTAAACTTAAAGAAATGAAAACTACTGGATTTGAAATTAGATCAGAGTGTAAAGATTTTTTATTGGCATTCACTTCCACATATACTGTATAACAGACAAGCCTTCTGGAATTTCCTAATAGCAGTGTTTAAAAAAAAAAGCATTTCTGGTATTACCCATATTGGGCAAGTTTTATACAGGGCTACTATCAAGTGGTAATATCTGCTGCTTTAGAATAATGGACTAGGCCTGATAGCCTCCCTTCCCTTCTGTATGCAATTAGTTTCTTTCTAGATATCCTGAAGGAGCAGTTTGACCAAATAATTTTTTAAATTACTGATCGCAGTTGGGATGTCACTGAATGTTTACCCAGGGAAGGAATATACCAGACTACAAACAAAACATCTGTAATACATTATGATAACCGAAATATTCACTATAAATGAGAGATGGAGGGTGTTCCATTGACTAATTTGGACTTTAAACACTGAAATCAAGCAGTGCAATGTTTATGGTCATCACTACAAATATGCAATCCCAAATAAGTACACTGTGCAGCTCATTTTAGCCCCATTAGTCGTATTTTCCCTCATATAGAAATGTTTCCTGTTTACTGGATAGAAAATTGTTTTGTTCCCTAGCTGACAGACAGAATTGATATTTGACTACAGACATCACAAGACATCAAAATTTTGGGTGTAGTTTTTTCTGGGTCCTACAAGTATGTATGTTTGTAGGTATGCATTTATTTATTTATTTGACATTTGTTGACCGGAATAGTCCGAAAGAGCTAGATCTCTTTTTCAGCGGAGGCCCAGGGAGAAAAGCTCCACAGAAGTACACAGAAAACGTTATAAAAATAGCATTAATTAGAACAACACTGAAAATGTAGAGTGTAGTACTCTGGTTATACAAATTTATCAACTGAAGTAAATATACACAAAAACAAAGCAGTGTCAATGATAGCAATCATTTGAGAACAAATACAATAATACAGACTATAGTAAACAAGTTGGTAAGATACTTTCTCAAAGTCAGGGTGGAAAAAAAGAGTCAGTATGCAGGTTAGGTGAAGGATTTGAGGGAGTAGTTAGAACAAGGTGAGTCAGCGATAGGGTCGGTATGAGGGAGCCAACAGAACAGCAGTTAAAGGTAGCAAGCAGTAGGAGAGGTCAGAGAGAGTAGGAGAAAGGGGTGTTGTTTAGAGAGGAAAGTTTAAACAGAGTTTTCCACAGTGACATGCCCAGGCATTAAGTAGGTAGTATTTTAGAGCTTTTTTGAATTCATGTGCATGAGGTATTTCTCTTATGGGCATGGGTAGTTTGTTCCATACTAGGGCAGGAGTGTGGAGATATAGATTTTGGCCTACTGATCTTATGGGCTTATATATTTCCAAGAATTGTTGGGCTGAGCTCTTAAAAGTTCTAGAGGGTGTATAAAGAGAGTAAGTGAGGAGATGGCTGGACAGACAGATGGTTTGTTGAGGATGGAATGAATAATAAGAAGCGGACAGAGTAGTAGTTGATGAGTGACAGTGATGTGAGTCTGAAGTCAGGTTTGCTGACCCAACAGAGTACGAGAAAAAAAAAAAGAGATGAAAAATAGAAAAAAAAGAGATGAAAAAAAACCAGTCAAATCAGCTGTAGAAGGGAGAGTAGCAGGTAAACCAAAAAGTATGTCTGTTAAATAGCCGGGATAAAGAAGGTAAGTGTGAGAAACAAGTGGTAGAGGAACGCAGAGTGGGGACAAGGAGGGAGTATGGTATTGTTGAAGTATCTGGTGTGCTAAATAAAAAAACATAGTAAAATGGTGAACGCTATGGAGAAAGAAGGGCAGCAGGAGGGTAGGGTTTGGTTCTGTGGTGTGCTATAGCTGTAATTTAAACAGGCAAGCTGCAGTAATAACAACACAAGACTGCATACATTCACAAAGGTGGGTACTTTGCAGTTTTTATTTGTGTTTTTCTGTCTGACTTGTGGAAGCAAGTTATCACAGTAGTCTGGGCACAGGGGAAGTCTGCACTGCAGGTTTAGCTGTATTGTATTCACAAAGGTGGGCACATTTGTAGTTTTCAATTGTGTTTTTCTGAAGTATAGCACACAGTCATCTGTAAACCATTCTTGATCAAATGTATTCCCCAGTCTGCATAGTTTTTTCTAAAAGAACTAAGAGTTTCAACTACTAACATGAATAATAAGGGAGATAGCTATCCTTGCTGAGTCCCTCCCCATATATCTGAAAAGGTTCAGAAGTATTACTGTTAATTGTCATTCTTTAAGCTAACAGTTCTGAATTCTGCAGCTGACACTGTGCTTCAAAATCATCTGTAAGCTCCATGTTTTACAAAGTCGCCCACAGAAATCCCATCTGACAAAGTCAAAATCTTAATGAAAAGGATTGTGGCAGCCAATGGTAATAACTGGCACAGTTGCTGCATATTTAAGAAACATTTTCCCAGTCCAACACTGCTTTGTCTTTGATACATTAGGCCTTGTTGAGAAGAACCTGTTATTGTGAGTAATATTTTCCCCAGCATCCCTGCCAAGATTTTCACCAAAAATGTGGTCTCTGTAGGTATTAGTGATATTGGGAATAGTTGCAGGGGTATCCTGTATCTTTACCTTCCTTTAAAATGTGATTATATTCAAAAATCTAGCTGAGTAAGTTAGGGTACAGTTTTTTTACAAGACTAAAACAGCTGCAGCAATGGACCTGTCAATTTTGTTACAAATAATTTGAAAAAATGAATAAAAAACTAAGCCAGTTGGTAAAGCAAGACCACAATTTTAATAATGCCACTCAGTTAAGCGCGTTCGTCTGGTATGTCACACATCATCAGAACCAATAAAAACTTTTAAGCCAATAGCTTATAAAAATAAGTCAAAAGACACACCCATTCCTCACCTCCAATAATAGTTGAATAATCACACACCCTTGGTAACATCCAATCAAATAATTTCTTATACATCATCAGTTACTAAGCAGAAACACAACTATGAGTTCACAAAAAATTAAACTACTAAAGCCCTTCTTTTCAATTCACTCGAAATAGAAATGAATTAATTCAGTACTGGGGGGAATGGCAGCATCCAATCTAATCTGCCACTTCATTTCCTTGTAAATCAGTTGATTTTCCCAGTCACCCGATACTAGTGTCACTTCGATTTGTTCAAGAATCAAAAATGTGAACTTATTAAAGTTCACACAACACATAGCATGCCTAGTCAATGCACTTTTGTTATCTCTTCTCATAATAGTAGACTTTGTTTGTGTTTGTTTGTGTCTTTCGGCTTTTCATGGTTAGGGGTCGCCACAGCGGAACTCCGGTCTGCTAATGATTTGTAGTAGATTTTTACATACTGGCTTGCCGGGCCTAACGCACAACCTTCAATGAAGGAACGCCTGTTCACGCATGTCGCTACACAGAAGACGCTCTAACTGAGAATCGAAAGGGCAACGTCTAACTGTGAGGAGACAACGCTACCGCAGCACCACCACCGCAGTCTTCTCATAACAGTATACTGATGTTGATAAATCTGTTGCTTAAGACTACTGTTGATCTTTCCTACATAAAATGCACAACAGGTGCAGCACGTAGGCAAATAAATAATTTTCTGTGATTTACAATTCAAAAATGTACCTTCATCCCGATTGTGCCTTCCCTATTTATGTTAATATAGGTACAATATGGGCAGTGTTCATACTTCCTGGTTGTGGGTACACCATAACTGAACACTGTTCTTTCTAATGCAACCTTAAAATTTTGTTTGTTTTTGTACGTGAATGTTGTTAAAGAATTAAACAAATGACATATGTTACTATCAGTTTGCAATAACATCTAATTTCTATTGATAATCTTCTCAATTTCCTTAACATCAGTTGTATAATACACCTCAAGTCTAAAGCTCAAGAGAGAAATTCCACATTACATTCTTCAAAAACAATATAACTGGTATGAATGACAGTCACTCGCAATGCTCTGCAGTATGTGTAAATAAGCTTATCTTGACAGATAGGACAGAATTTTCCAATACTGAAATGTGAATGCCAAAAATCTGATGTGCTGCAGTGCCAAAAACTAATGGCCAAATCACACACAAGGGTGAAAAACTAAACTCAAAGCATTTTTGCAGGACAGCAAGCCTCTTCTGCAACCCCTGATGTGAGAAGCAAGCCCCGTACAACTCCTGAACTAATATATTTCAACTCCAGGGTTGTTTAAGCTGTACAAATGATGTTACGGATATTTGAGAATCGAGTTAAACAGCAGCACAAGGTGTTTAATAAACTTTGTTAAGCACCTTTCTAATATTAGAAAGGTACTTAATAAAGCTGTTTCCTTCCCCAATTTGGAACATAATCATGACACCCCTTGTACTACAACATATTGTTACAGGCAGCTAGATAGATATGTGATTGAGATCTGAATTTCACCTTACAAAAATGTCATCTTTACTAGTGGTATAATTACTATAGATTAATTATTTAATTTATTCATTCATCAGTTTATTTACTAGTTTAACTTTTAAGTCAGAAAAATGTATCTCCTTTAATGAAAAAAATATTTTCTCTTACTTCCCTGTGGCACTGCAACTTTAAATTGGTTGAAGCTTCAACTTGTGAAACAAATGGTCAAAACATCAGCCTGACGAAAAAGGTTTTGAACACGTTTTTGTATGTAGAGCAAACCTCTCTGCAGCCGGCATGAGCCTTCATGGGTCTACTTTTAAATTTCAAAATCCCCAAAACTCAAACCTCTAAATCCCAATGTTCAGAAGTTCGAAGTTTTGGAATCTCAAAATGTATCAATGGAGATCGACGTAGAGTGCAGAATGGGAACTTTACTGTTCCTTTCACTGTAGTGCGATCTCAGAGTTGGTATAGTTAAGCAGCAGGGGGTGTGGGGGAAGAAGCCCCCCCCCACATGGAGGGTGCAGTGGGGCTTGTCCCCCTGGAAAAACATGATTTCTGAAGTTTTCTTCTTTTAGGTGTTTTTTATTTTTAATTTCGAGATTCCAAAACTGCGAACTTCTGAACGTCGGGATTTAGAGGTTCGAGGTTTGGGGATTTCGAAATTTAAAAGTAGACCCGTCTTCACACATACACCATCTTTACATAAATATGCTAACTCCATGAACAGTGAAAAAAGAGAGGAAAAAAAACACTCATATTTAAAATGAATGAGCTGAATCTTTGTCCACTTAAAAATTATTGACTATAGGGTGATGTTTTCAACTTTTTTAATTAAGATGAGCAATCTGTTTTGTTTAGATGCTAAGAGGATACCGGAGGCATTTACACAACTCATATTAATCTCTAAATGACACCTAAAATTACATAATGCATGCATACAGACAGCAGATGAATTAAATAATAAATGCAAGCATACAGACAGTAGACATATTATAAGTTTTTCATAAAATTTGCACTAAATACATGACCAAATATGGCTACATATCAAATACACACATACCTTGTAACAGAAAATAATTCTTTCAACTGCAAAAGAATAAGTTGACATATGACTTTCCACATGGAGGAAAGTAGAGGAAAGTCAAATTCATGATGGACAAACACTTGCATATATATATATATATATATATATATATATATATATATATATATATATATATATATATATATATATATATATATATATATATATTTTTTTTTTGGCGGGGTACACCTCCATCCTTACTGCATACCTAGTACAAATCGACATATCTCTTTGCTCCATGGTCACGGCTTCCTGAAGTAAAAGTAACAGCTGTCTCTGTATGCATATCTAATATTGACTTCTTTCTGAGGTGGCACAACCCCAGAGATTTTACATGTAGCACCTGGAAGTCTGTGGGCAAAGCATTCAATTTAGGGGTAAAGGGAATAAAGTATCTCATTAAAATACATTAATTTGGAAAACTATACTTAACTGTTTTGGTAGAATGTACAGCTTTTGTGTCTTCACTTGCTGTTTTCATTGTGTATTTTATTCTGTTAAACTGACAACAGTTCCTGATTTCATAGATATTACTCAAATATTTCTTTATGATTTTTACTCACATGCTTCTTTATGATTTGATGGCTTAAATTACTTATACAGAAAAAATATACACTGATAATCTCAATCCTGCCGCCTACCTTACAGTCAGATGCAACAGATCAGCTCACTGCAGTCTGTTAATGTAACTCATTATAAAGGAATGCAGGTGAGACATCCCATTTAGACTACATGTGAAAGCAAAGTGAAGTTTCTGTGAGTTAATTATAGAAAAAGAAGCTATGTACTCACCATGACATTCCATCTGTGCTGTCAGTCTTCATTCTTCCTCAATGACTGGGTTTGGATCTGATTCGTCAGATACGAATTGGCCAATGCTAAAGCTCACAGCCTCCAGATCCCTCGAGCTTCAACCCTTGCCCACAATGTACCCTGCCAATTACTTCAGATTTTATTTGCTGCTATATTAGTGTAGAAGAATGAAGAGAATTATGGAAAGCCATATCCAGAGTCATACATTCATTTAAACACACCTATTCAGAGACCATGTAATAATTGTTCCTCCAGAAGTCATGGACGGGCACAGGTGGGAGGAGCATTAAGGGATAATGAAGATCGACAATACAAATGGAATGTTATGATGAGTACATAACTTCTTTATCTGATGTTGTCAATTTTCATTCTATTCTCAATGAATTGGGACAGCATCCCTAGCTATTTCTATCCACGGCGGACTCAAGAAGGATATTCCTGAGCACCATAGAACCAAATTATGCCCTACGTCTGGAGACCAGATTTGTAATGAGTGATAAAGATATGAGGAATAGCCCAGGTTGCTGCTGCTCAAATGTCATCCATAGACATCCTAGATTGAAAACCCATGAAAGTAGTCACAGATCAAGTGGAGTGTGCTTTCAATAGGTGTGTAAGAGAAATGCCGAATTTAGCATAGACAAAGGAGATGCAATTTGTCAACCACTTTGATAGAGTAACTTTAGAAATTGATTTTCCCAATTTTGGTCCAGAGAAGGAACAAATAGTTGGAATGCTTTTCCAATTTTTTTCTGTTCTATGCAGGCAGAAATGCGGCTGTTTATGAACATCCAGTAAATCTAAGATATAGTCTCCTTTTTTGGTAAATTTAGGAAAAACACTAGCAAACTGATAGTACTATGTATGTTGGATTCTGACACCACCTTTGGAAGAAAGGACAGGTTTGTACATAAAGTCACTCTATCTTTGTCAGAAACCAAGTAAGGGGGTTACGAAGATAGTGCTTGGATCTCAGAAATTCATCTTGTGGAAGTGATGACAACCAAGAAAATAGTCTTCCATGAAAGATATGTAAGGTCACATGTAGATGCAAGTTCAAAGAAAGGTTGTGTGAGAGACATAATCATCAAATATAGGTCTCATGAAGGTGTAGGGTCTTTAAGGGGAGGCTTTAGAAGGAGAGTCCTTTTTAAGAAGGCCTAGCTCAATTTGTGAGAAGCTATGGGTGCACCATTCAATCCTGTATGGTAATTTGAAATTGTTGCTAGCTGAACCCTAATGGTTGAGGAAATAGCACCAATTTGAAAAGGGTGAGCAAGAAAATCTAAGATGTGGTTAACAGAGTTGAAAAGGGTCGAGTTTACGCTGCTGAGCCCAAATGGCAAACCTTCTCCATTTACTAAACTATGTTTTCCTTGTCGAGGGTTTATGGGAAGACAGAATTATATGTTAGAGAGGTGATAAGAGCATACATTGCCTGGCTACTAAGCGAACTGGAGAAGCCAGGCATTCAGCTTGAGGTTTAGTATATCTGGGTGTGACATGCATGTTGGGTGAGACAGGAAGTCCGGAGTTGAAGCTAGGTTTGATGGTGGTTGAACCAGGTGAGGCCATAGGAAGGAAAAACATATTTATCGAGGTCAATAGGGGACAATGAGGATCACTGTGCTCTTTGAAGTGGCAGCTTTCTGCAGAAATTTTGGAATCAAAGGGGATGTTTGAAGGCATAAGGAACACCAGGGGGCCAATCATGAGTACAGCATCCTCTGGTGACTTCCCCATTGGGGAATCAGGGCAAAGTAGTTGCTGCACTTGTTGTTTAGGGGACAGTCAAAAACATCACAGCATGGCTGGCCCCATTGATGGAAAATCTCATCTGCCACTTTCTGGTTGAGGGGCCACTTTTGTGGAAAAAGTATGTACTTGCTCAGTTTGCCCCCAATCACGTTGGATCTCCCTGGAATGTGCGTCACTAAAAGAAAGCAGACAGAAGAGATCGCAGACCCTGAGCGCTTCTCAACACAATGGGTAAGATTTGATTCCCCCGTTTGCTGATGTACTAGAAGACTGACATACTGTCGGTCGGAATCGCAATCTTCCCAGTGGGAAGAACATCTTGAAATTCTCACAATACCAAGAGCACTGCTCTCATCTCTAAGGACATTTATATGTAAATTGACCTCTTCGGGGGACCAAGTACCCTGAACTGTCTTCCCCAGATAATGTCCTCCCCCACCCTATCTGGGAAGCCTCTGTGGTCACAATGGCCTAAGGCTGTTGGGGAATGAATGGACATCCATGGAGTAGTTGATCGGACTGGATCTACCAAAAGAAATCTCTTCGATAAGTGTTGGTAATTTTTATCTGATATGACATTGACTGATGGAAGACTTACCACTAAGTAGCCAACATCTGAGACATCTGCATGTAAAACCTGGCCAACGGAACTAAGGTTATTGCAGACACCATGAGGGCCAGAATTCGGAGCACTGTGTGGCTGAGATTGATGTGTTGTCTACAACCTTCCTGACCTGTGACCTTATAGTTACAACTCTAAAAAACAAACAAACAAACCAAAAACTTCAAAAGGTAGCTCAGAATATATAATGCAAGATACTGAAAAAGTTCATGAGCATACCACCACGGGGATTTCTTTGACAAAAATCAGGACAACAAACTCTAAAACCAATTTAATAAAAATTCAATGTAAAAATGAGAATAAACGTGCAAAAAGAGCCTTTCCAAAATTACACAATAAGCGCTTTCGGCTTTGGCATTCATCAGATCATAAAACATTTGGTTCGCTCTTCATGAATTAAAAAGGGGTTTCATCAATCATCATTCTTCCTCGGGGCCAATGCTTCCTATTTAACCTATCATTGAACAAACCAATAGAAGTTATTTACAGAGTCAAGCCCACTCCCTTATCTTATGGTAAGGCATCTTCCTTTTAATAAGGGTTTAAGCGGTACTACCATATTCAGTCCAGGGCTGCGATCAGCTCTTACGTTCACAATCAAATTTTATTCAGCTACTTCAGTATGATTTTTGTACATCGCCACCTCTGATCCCTTCCAGCATTTGCTCAATAACTTTAAAATTAAAGAAGTGCGATTGGTATAATAAAATGTGTCCAGCCAAGGTATTCTTTTGATCTTTATTGCGTATACCCCTTAAATGCCGTAAAATTCTCTCTTTGAACTGACTATCGGTTTTCCCTACATAATAAGCAGGGTACTGTGAGCAAGTAGCAAGGTCAACAACATGTTGTGTGCTACAAGTGGCACTACTTTTAAACCGATATTGTAGGCCAGTTGTGAAATGACAAAAATAGTTTGTTACATCAATGTGGGCACAAGCTTTACATTTCCCACACTTAAAAGTCCCATTTCTCTTGGTATCTATTTTATGTAGTTTAGGAAAGCCATCTTTATAACACAGCAACCTTTTTATACTTTTTTTATTTTTGAATATAAACCTCGGCATCTCTCCTACTATATTTCTTAATTTTTCATCCTCAGTTAAAATTGGCCAATACTTTCATATGATACTACAAATCTGTGGTGTATCAGTGCTGTAAGTGAGCATACAGCCCAAAGTCTGTTGTATATTGCTTTATCTTGATATCTTCTTTGGCTCCATATTGGTTGCTCTATCAGAGAAATAAGGGTGCCCCTTTCCATTCTTAAGCTCTTTAATTTGGTGGGGTTCAATAACAGCATCCTTATCTGTATATCCTCTATCATTCAAGAAAGACTGTAATTTGTCTTTTTCAATTTCAAAATCTTCGTCCCATGTACAAAGCTTAGAGGCAGGCAAATTTTGATTTTCCATTATATTCTTAAATATAAATCTCGGATGCATACTGTTTCTGTGCAAATAATAGGTTTCTCCATGTGTCCTTCCTATAAATAGAGGTCTCTATTCTCGCAACAGGGTCTATTATCAACCTAACATCCAGAAACTCAATTTCTTCCTTAGTGCATAGTAAATCTAAGGAAATTGGTGGTATTGTTCAGGTAATCAACAAATGTACACAATTGCATTACATTGCCTTTCCATAGGATAAAGATGTTGCCTACAAATCATCCATAAAAAATTAAGTTGTTAATGCCTTGGCCGGCCACATTTTATTATACCCATCACACTTCTTTAATTTTAAAGTTATTGTGCAAGTGCTGGAAGAGATCAGAGGTGGCGATGTACAAAATCGTACTGACGTAGCTGAATTAAATTGGATTGTGAACTCAAGAGATGATCACAGCCCTGGACTGTAGTACTGCTTAAACCCTTATTGAAAGGAAGACATCTTACCATGGGATGAGGGAGTGGGTTGGCTCTGTAAATGACTTCTATTGGTTTGTTCAATGATAGGTTAAATAGGAGGCATTGGCCCCGAGAAAAAATGATGACTGGTGGTACCCCTTTTTAATTCATGAAGAGAGAGACAAATGTTTTATGATCTGATGAAGGCCAAAGCTGAAAGCTCTTATTGTGTCATTTTGGAAAGGCTCTTTTTGCACTTTTATGCTCATTTTTACACTGAATTTTTATTAAATTGGTTTTATAGTTTGTTGTCCTGATTTTTGTCAAAGGAATCCCTGTGGTGGTATGCTCAAGAATTTTTTCAGTATCTTATAATTACAACTCGGTGTGGCAGAAGGGAAGCAATGTCAGTTTTTTGTGTTGAGCAGCGTTCCAATAAATTCCAATGTCTGAGTTGGTCGAAGTTGTGATTTGTTGCAGTTTATGGTAATTCCTAGGACAGCACAGGTGTGGACAACCTGATCTCTTGAATATACGAGTTGATGCCTGGTCAGGATGGTAATGAGCCAGTCGTCCAGGTAGGGAAACACCCAGTATCCCTGCAGTCTAAGATATGCTGCTACTACTACCCTGGTGGCTGTGGTGAGTCCAAAGGATAGTAATCTGAATTGGTAGTGACTGGCTCCCAGCCAGAGGTGTAGGTACCTTCTGGATTGCCTGTTCATCTTTATGTTTTAGTAGGTGCCCTGAAGATCTAGCGAGCATATTCAGTTGTCCTTGCCCAGAAAAGGGAGAATGGACTGTACCATGACCATCCAGAACTTGGTTCGTTGAATAGACTTGTTTAAAGTTGTGAGATCCAAAATCAGTCTTCAGCTCCCTGTCTTTTTTGGCACTAAGTAAGTAAGTAAGATGAGTAAGTTCTGGATCCTATCTGGACTGATGGGACCTTTTGGATGATTCTTTTTTCTAGCAGCTTTTGAATCTGAATTACTGCTTGATCCCTCTGACTGGGTGGAAAATCAGAGAGTTTTTTGGGAATTGGAGGTGGTAGGGAAAATGGTATTGCATAACCTCTGGATATAATCCTCTGCACAAAAGTAACTTTTGCTAATTCTACCCAGGCTCTCTAATGTAGGGACACCCTTCCTCTGACTGTCTCCAGAGGTGGACAGTCAGGCTTCTGTTCAGTAGAGCTGATAGGGTTTATCAAAGAAAGATTTTCATGAACCATGGTTTTGCAGGCCACCTCTGCCATAAGGGTGACGGTGTCCATTGGAGTTCTCTCTCTAACTCTGGGGGCACTTCCTTTACATATGTCATTTAATGGACCTTGGGACTTTTTGAATTACATCTTCTGGACACTCCGTTGATTCTTGGAGAAGGATCTTTGGGGGGCTGAAAAACATATGCCTGCGGCAGACAAGTCTTTTCATCTTTCTCAGACCTGGATAGTGTTTCTTTCATTTAGGGCCAAAAAGGATTGTTCTGTCAAAAGGAGCATTGATGAAATTGGACTTAAATGGCATCACAAAATTGCACAAGCCGATCCAGGCATGCCTCCTAAAGGAAATGCCTGAACCCACAGCTCTTGAGGTTCCTTCTGCTATAGCCTGTAGAGTTGCCAACTGAGAAGTTACTGAATCTTTAACCTCTGTAGAGATGGTTCTTGACACAGAATTAGATAATTCCTTGATCAGATCTCTCTGAAGTCTAACAAAATGTGCCAGATAGTTCAACGACCGCAAGGAAAAGGTCGCTGAAGCAAAGACACGCTTCTCTAGTCTGTCCAGTTACGGCTTGTGGATTAAATCCTTGGCAAATGGGGCAATCTTACTGTAAATGTAATGGACCCAAGCAATACACACAAAGTGAGTGTGCATCCCAGATAGGCAACTTATGTCCACATTTAGAACATTACTTGAAGTCCACAGGTTTGTTACTCATTATGCAATCTATATAAAGCACTAATAAGTGAAAATATTTAAGATAAAGACAACTGAAAAATAATAAGCAACTCTTTTTTTTTTTTTTTTTTTTAACAGGAAAGAGAAGAAAGCAGACGAGTACCACCAGTGGTAAGAAGTACTATGACGTAAGGAAAAAGAAGATACTAGCGATAGTATCTAGCAGTACCAAGTACAAAAAGGGAACTGAAAGAAGCAGAAGCAGTAGAAGCTAAGGGAAGGCAAGGAAATACCAAAAATAGTATGTCAGAAATACAATGAAGTCATAAGGCCAAGGGAGAAAACATTAGCGATACTAAGCCACAAACAGTAAAGGCTAAACATTATATGGTAAGCTAAAGAAAAAAATGTTCAATGGAAGGAGTTATAAAGGAAAGTTGTAAAGGAAAAAAACTTTAATTATCCAATACAGCTTGAGAGAAACTGGTAGACCACATCCATTAGCTAGAAGTGGCAAACGAGATATGAGGTAATTATTACATTACAAATTTGAAATATTTCATAAAAAGTAAATTCGTAAGTCTGTAATACTAGATTCACCTACATATTTTCATAAAAAATGCATCTATTGTTTAGCTTTTTTTGCCTATCCAATGGGCCAAATGGCTCCTCTGTCCCTCCTTATAGGTCCATTTGCTCATCATAGATGACAGCCAGGTCCATTCTTTTCCCATTGTGGGCAAAAACTTATGACCCACTCATTCCCAGTTGAAATAGCCTCATCAGCTCATTTGTTTGTCAGAGTTGAAAAGATTGTGAAGAAGGGAGAGTGTCAGACTGTCAATCACATAAATGCACTTAGTGCCACAGCTTAGCAGACACCTGTAAGGTGAACCTACACCTGGCCCCACTCTGCTTCCCGGCATGATGTCAGTGTATGTTCCCTATCCCATAACTGCAATCCTGCACCTCCTCTACTGTATGGCTAAGGCCAATGGTGCAATGGGCACGCTGACTCCATCCCTTACTGATGGGCAAGGCAGTATTGGCTGCTCATTCCTATTCTACCATGTGGCTCTTCTGGTGGGGCACAGGCAGGGTTTTCTCTCTCTGCCCCAAAAGACTGATTGTTATTTAGCATCTTTAGATTCTGAAAGATCTCCTCATGTTTATCCATTTTGGGAAAGGAGGTCCAGTTTCAGCTACTACATTATATGATACCACAGTGCCTTTTTCAGGAAACATGCCATTCTAATAAAATGAATAAAAACTGGAACCTTCCTAAAGAGTGATGATTTCTGCATACAGTAGCAGTAGTATCAGAACTTGGAATTACAGTTACTTATTTAGAGGTTTGAGTATCAGAAACATATGTGCAGAAACTGGAAACAATGTTTATATCAGGAACAATAACAGAAGAACTTTTACTTTGTATTGGTACAGCTGGATGTAACAGAAATACTACTAATATAGCTGTGGAAGTCAGTGATTCCACTTGCCACAGACATGAAATGGATTAGAAACTATAGTTTAATTTGATTAATACTGTTGAAAAGCTGAGCATGGGCAACATTAATCCCTTCGTTTTCTTGTTTCCCTCTTAGTATGCATTATTTAAAAAAAAAAAAAGACATTTTATGTTCATGGTCATGATTTTCCAAGCAAAGGAGTTTCCCGTGGTGCCAGCTTTGGCATACCATCACGCACCAGAAATCATTTATTTATTTATTTATTGACATTTATTAACCGGGTTAGTCCAACTGGGCTCGTGGCCCATTTTCAGTGGAGACCAGAGGAGAAAAGCTCCAAAATTCATTTCTATTACAGAGTATCATATTAATGCAAAAATAATGTGGTGAGAAACAATCATACAGAGCAAAAGATTTACATTTGTTAAGTACATACAAACAAGTTAAAATTCACAAGTATGGAGAAGGAGCCAAAAAAGGACATTAAGAAACATAATTTTTCAGTGAGATAATGCATTGGGTAGAGCAGTAAAACAAAGTAAATATATAATTCTGCAGTTAGTGTGGAATTATGTAAATACCTCATGAGAAGTGAAAGGGGGGACTAAGTGGGGTCCTTAAGGGAGAGTGTGTAAATACCTTATGAGAAGTGAAGGGGGACTAATTGGAGATTTTAATAAGGGATAGTGTGGGGGGAGACTTAGTGGGGTCATTACAAGGGCAGGTCCTGGAATTGAGAAAATATGTTTTTAGTTTAGTTTTAAAGGGGGAGGTGTGTGAAATTATACGCAAGTCTGTTCCAGGCATGGGCGACAGAGTGTTTATAAAGTAGTTTGCCTATGGACTTTGTTGGGTGGTAAATGTCAAGTAGTTGTTGATTAGAAGTAGAGAGGGTTTGAGATGGAGTGTAGATAGAGACTAAGCCAGAGAGAGATGGACAGGACAATGGTTTATAAAGGATAGAGTGAAGCATGTGAAATTGATAAAGTAGCAATAGTTGGGGAAGTTCAAGCCACTGGAGAGAGTTTAAGGCAGTGCAGTGGTGTGATTTGTATGGGGAGTTAGTAATGAATCTGGCTATTTTATGGTAAGTTTGTTGAAGTTTATTAAGAGTGGTGGCCTGAATATTGGTAAGGACTGCGGTGGCATATAGAAGGGTAAGGAGGAGGAGGGCCTGTCCAAGGGTAATTCTAGCATCGGGAGTTAAGAATCTTTTGTTCCGATAAAGCAGGCCTAATTTCTGGTGTGTTCTTTTTATACATTGGTGTATGTGTACGTTGAACTTTAGTTCATCATCGATGATGACCCCTAGGAGTTTGGTATGGTTGTCAGGTTGGATAGTTGTATTATTAGAAGATGTAATAACAAAGGAGGTTTTATGGTGAGAATGAGAACGGGGAAGGAAAAGTAGGAGTTTAGTCTTTTTGGGATTAAGGATCAGAAGGTTTTGAGAAAGCCATTTTTTCTGTGGATAGTAGGGCTTGTTGGGTTAGGGAGTGTAGTTCAGAAATGTTACTAGAGATAACTGTGGAGTTGTCGGCATATTGAATGAGAGAAGAATCTTTACACGAGGAGAAAAGATCATTGGTGATGATGTTAAACAAAAGGGGTCCTAAGATGGAGCCTTGAGGAACGCCAGTAGAGATGGGAAGAAAAGAGGAAGAGGCTGACAGCCATTTGACAGATTGTTCCCTGGCAGATAAGTAATCATTGAACCAAGCAAGTGATGAGGGGGATAGGTGTAGGCTAGCAAGTTTGGATAATAGTAAAGGATGAGAGACAGTATCGAAAGCTTTGGAGAGATCTAGGAAGAGACAAGAAATGAGTTTATTCTTGTCTAGGGCCTCTACAATGGTGTGTGTGAAGGAGAGGAGGGCTGTGGCGGTGCTGTGGTGAGGACGAAATCCATGTTGGGTAGGGGTAAGCAAGTTATGGTCAAGGAGGTGTTTAAGAAGCTGAGCGTGGACACATTTCTCTAGTATCTTAGAGAGTGGGGAGAGAATAGCAATAGGACGGTAGTTAGAAGGTTCAGTGGAATTTCCACCTTTATGAAGATGGATAGTAAAGAAGGATTTCCAGAGGGTGGAGACAGTAGATTCAAGAATGGATCTGTTTATTAGTATAGATATATGATAGGCAGTAGAGTCAACAGCAAGTTTGAGGAATGTAGGAGGTAATTTGTCAGTGGAGGGAGAGCATGGTTTTAGTTTAAGTAGTAGAGATATGATATAGGTAGTGGGAACAGGCTGAAAGGAGAATGAAGTTGTGCTAGTTAGACTAGGAGGGGCAGGTATAGAAGTTGAGTTAGGACTAGTGGTTATGAGATTTTGGAAGGAAGAGATGAAGTATTTGTTTAAGAGGGTGGCAGCTTCTAGAGGGGAAGAGTTTGGGTATGGTGAGGGATTAGCAGGACTTCCAGGAAAGAGAATGTTGTTGAGACCTGACCAAAATCTGCGAGGATTGGATTTATTGTTGAGCTGGGCAGAACTGTAGTATGACTTTTTGTTGTTGGCATGAAGTTTTTTTAGCAAGGTTCCTCAATTGTCTATATTTAAGAAGAAGAGGTATACTAACGGTTATGCCAACCATTCAGTTTACATTTCTTGAACTTAATTCACAGTGAATATCCGTTCCAAAGGCAAAATAAGGCATTTAATATCCAAGCATTTTTAAAATGTCCAGTTTCTCTGCATCATCCGTGGATAAAACACAGTCTGTTATAAGCAGCATCACATACTATTTTCTTGAGATCTGTCACACGATATCTGATAAATCGTGTGGAAGTATGAATTTTGATGGCGGAATATCAGGCCAAGAATATGCCTGACTCAAATTATGCAGGCCTACTGCTTCAGCAGTTACAGAGGAGGATGAAGATACTTCTTTACCTACAAAAAGAAGCTTTTCTATTTCACTTTGTACACACATCTAATGGAATGTCTCTTGGCAGTCTCAAGTTATCACCTCTGAGATTTCTTTCAGAAACAACGCATGCCATGCAACTTGTCATCTTGTTATGTTTTGGAAAAGCTGTTGCCTAGACTGAAATTATTTTTAGAAACCAACACCATGAAATACAAAGATACAGGCCTAACTACAGCCCAGACAACTACGGTTTGATAAGATTCTCAGGCAACTGAGGCGCTGATAGGGAGGGCGTTTGCTGATGATGCTTCACGAGGCGAAACATGGTCTAATGAAGACAATAGCCCTCAAACAAGGTCAGCAAATGCAGGGTAGGAGGCGAAGAATAGGTAGGTTGCACAGACCTCCCCCCTGCAGAAGTAGTTGGCTAGGCTCCCAGGATGCTGTTAAGCTCTATGCCAGCCCCCAGCCCTACTGAGAAAAACTGGGGAAGTAAGTACGGTGTCAGGTAGACCTGATGATGGAAGTGGGGCACTAGGTAGAGTGTCAAAGAAAGATGGGGGGTAAGGGGAAAAAAAAATAAAAATAAATTATTTTGAGAGACGTTAGAAACTAATCTGTTGGAACATGTCTATTCGTGCCACCATAATGACAAAGGGATAAACACAAGACATTTTTTCTTGAAATTTGGTAAATAGCATAGGAATCAGAGTGAATAAAGGAAATACATAAATATTTTTCTTCCAGACCAAGGAGAATACATCTGCCACTCACACCATGCTGCCTAAATCTTGCTAGGATTGAGTTTTCCTTGGTTGGAATTATTTGGTACTCCTGGATGTCCCATGAACTATGCTGATACTCCTCTGGTACAAATAAAGCTCTATTAGAGGGCTTGGGCTATGACTCAGTGTGTGTGTGTGTGTGTGTGTGTGTGTGTGTGTGTGTGTGTGTGTGTGTGTGTGTGTGTGGTGACATATGATTCCACTGGAATGCGGACAACTACAAGGAAAATAGTTGGTGGTTCACTGCAATATCCGCATCACTTACTGGAAGAAAACAGAGGAAAGTACAGTAAATGTAAGTAAACTTATCATAACAGCAGATATTAGATTAAATCAGTGCTGTTGTAGCCTAAGTTATATATCCTGCATAGGATATAAAAGCTGTCTAGTTTTCAAAAGCCTAGGACTCCTTCCATGTGCATCCTGGCTGCTGGTTGTACAAACTCTAAGTGGAGAAAGCCAGCAGCCTTTGCATAAAAAGCTTCAGGACTTTCTTGTCAACTGAAAAATGGGATACTGATAAGAATGGAAAAGTTAGGTATAGATATACAAATCCTTACCTTGGCATAAACATAAATACAACAAGGGATAGAGGGAAGGAGCAGCTATTGCAGCAGTGATTTCTTTGAACATCTATTGTTATACTAAGTTTATTTGCACAACTGTACTATATTCCTTCATAATCATTGCTATAGTAGCCTTACCCATATGTGCAGAGTAGTAAAGCTTATCTATTTTGGAAGGATGAGGGTCCAAGGAAGCTCTGGAGAATGGTCCTAGCAAACCTTGCTCTAGACCTGGAAAAGGAGTGTAGTTTGCAATGATATATAAAATTATGTACAGAGGATCAAGTGGCTGCCTCTAGAATGCTTCTAGAATTCACCCTTTTCAAAAATAGCCATAGAAGAAGCCAAGGCCCTCACTGAATGAGCCTTAACCCTGCCAGGAATTGACTTATTTTGGTGGAAGTATCAATGTGTTCATTGCAGTACTCCCATATGGGGGTAAGCAGCCAGTCTACAACAAATCCATCAGCAATGAACTGATTGGAAATGATGTGGCAAATAAGAAACCTGCTTTTAAGCTGGAAAGTTATGCCTACCAATCCAGGAAGCAACAGCAGCAGTAATGATCTTACACAAGGATCAGATCTGAAAGGGAGTAACTCTGTATCTTCCATTAACATAATGTTTAGCACCGTACTCCCTTATGAAAGTAAGCCAAGGAGACAGTGAAAAGCACCACACTACCAAGAAGACAGTGAAAAGCACCACACTATCAAAGCCAGCACATCCACAGCACAGCAGCAATCACATACCTCTGCAATGCCACCTAGCAAGCAAGATCTCTGACTTTCTGTGTCCTACTTGAGAAAAAAAGGAACAATAAAGCACATTTAGGAGACTGTCTGTGTTTGAAATCTACTGCGTATGGTGCACTAAGGATTCATTCCAGATGATGCTTATCATCAGTGGCTGCAACTATGGTAAAACCCAAACCAAAGCCTCTCACACTGGGAAAACTCTGGATGTAGAGGCAACAGCAATGGGGCTACTCCTTTACTGTAGCTGTAACAATAGAGACCTCCATTACGGTTCCTAGGTGCTATCATGCCAACAAGCATCCATAAACACCATTCAGAAGTCCTAAGGGCATCACAGGCTGGAGGACAACCACACACAACTCCTTATGCAGGATGCTTGACTTTTTCTCTTGGCATCCTAATTGCAATATAACAATTCACTATCAGCATTCTCTGCTTAGCTGTTCACTATGGAAAAAATAAGTTTTGCTTAAGTAAAATCCACACATTTTTTCTGAGACATTAAAAATGATCAGACATTTGATACAGAAACATGATGTTAATTAAGCCTCTTATTTTTAATCTTTTTTATATTAAGGCAATATATATGAATGCTGTTATTATTAATATGCATACTGCTTCTAACAAGATTGCTGTACATCCTCAATATGTTAAGGTCTTCTATAAAAAGAAAAAAAATGGCAAACCGAGAATTTTAATGATATCTGATGACATCACATGTATTAAACAAGTAAATAGCTATCTGTATTTACAAAGAAAACTTTTAGCTAACTGATTTTTTTCCCTTCAGTCTATATAAACTTCATATGTTTTCAGACCTTTATAGAGCTGGAATAAGTCTTTCCTAGTCAAAATGTTACTAGAAGTTATAAAAGACTCTTTCTTTATTTTTACCTGTGCCATGCTGTTCCAACATCCTGAGTACAAGCATAAAATACAGTTTAACATATTTTTTTTTCTCTTTTGATTCCAGTTTGTGTTTCTCAGTGCTATTCATAACTATATTTACTTATCCATAACTGTTATAGAGTGTTTCTCCCAGGATCCCTGCAGTAAATAGGCCCAGACCAGTTGGTTATACTTGGCTGATAATGTAAATATATAAAAATATAACTGAAAATATGTCATTTAGGAATACCACACAGGATGTAAGATAATTTTTCAGTGAACATAATACAAGTACAGTTGTGCACACAAAATGTTTACAGTACAGATATGCACACAGCATGAATGCAACTATAAGGTTTATTCTCTTTCTATACAGTTTGGCTATTTGTGCATAATATGCTTTAGTTCTAAGGAAGGTAATACAGGACTAGAATGTAGGGAAAATGTATAGTAATGGAAACTACACACAACTGGTTGGTGCTAAGAATGATTCCACTCTGACACAAGGAGAGACATATTTGCATATACTAGCCAATAATTAGAAGAATTATTAACTACATCATGACTCAAATGGGAATATTTGTGGCTGAAGACAATTACAAAAGTAACTCCACCAAAGAAATTATTAGGAAGGCGATCAGAATGAGCATAAATAAAAAATAAAAGAGAAAGAGTTCAGGTAAATTGATCAGTAGTTAAAGACAGCATAAAGCTGCATATTTCATCTGATAGATAAAAAGATTTTATAAGATACCCATAACAAATAATGGAAATGGCAGAACACATTACAAATGCATAGATAATTTCTTTTAAAGGCAGACTTCCTCAAAGATATCTTGCTATAACCAATTATTTTCATGGTGTAGTATTTGCAGTCTGACCTCAGCAGGTCACATCTGTGGAACAAGACCCCCAGTAGTCCCAGAAATTAAGTGGCAGCAGTATAAATTTCTGTAGAAGTCCACAATAGAGGTAAACTGCTAGAGCATTCATGCTCCTTGAGAAACAATCTATAACCAGAAAGTTATTAGTGATGCTTCAGTTAATAATTACACAGCTAATAATAAATTCAGGGATAGCTTAGCCCACTGGTGCAGTGGTAAGGTACCAGAATGCAACACCACAATTAAATTTTCAACCAGTAGATTTTCAACAGAAGAACAATACAGTCAGAATGAGGTCAAATCTCAACCTTCAGGAAAAGCATGTGGAGCATGCCATTGCAAGACAATGCCCTGATAGAGACCAGGGGCTAACCCCTTCAACATCAGTTATGCAGGGTGGGCTAACTGATGAAAATAACACTAGCTTTATGTGGACAGCTTAAAAGATGCATACGTATTTATATTTATTCATTGACATTTGACTATCAGGAAAGTTCTAATGGGTAGAAACACATTTTCAGCAGAGGCCACAGCAGAAAAGCTCCAAATTATTACAAAATAATTTAGAACAATAATTTTACAATCTTCAAAACAAAACAAAAACATCTGCATTCCAATTAATTATAACACATTAGTGATAATATAAAACATTGGTTAAGAATCAATATAATTTATATGACAATCATGCAATATTGATAAAAATTTCAGACAGTTAAAAGGTAAATTAAAGGTATGTTAGTCTAATACAAACAGCAATTGCAATATGAAGTAAGGGGAAAACAGGCTTATGGTATATTTAGAGAGAGGCAGGGAAGAAAATTTGATAGAAGTAATGAAGTAAATGAAGAAGGGAGATTAAGGAGGTATAAAGAATGAAAAAGGTACTTGTTCACATTTAGGGATATAGTTTATCCTGGTTTTGAGCAAACTGAGCATATTTTACACTGTTCACTGAGTGGAGGAAACACGCACATTATGAACTCGGGCGCAGACTGAAGGCATCAAATCATTTAACGCTCTCTATATATTATTTCCTCCTCTTTCAGTTTCCACTTTTCTCTGACATAGACTTACATAATAAATACAGCCAACTGACAAAGAAGTGCTTCTGTGCTTTAAACACTACATCGCTGGGCTTTGTTTCAATAAAAACACATACATATAATGTGAAAAGATTCAGTAATAAAGATATATCAAAACTTTACATTCTGTCCATTCAATTATCAAGCTAATGCATTTTATTTTTAAGGAAGCAACTTATTCATTAAGCAAGCAAAACTCACCCACATATACAAAGGTACACACACACACACACACACACACACACACACACACACACACACACACACACACACACTACACCCAGCACTTTGTGCAATGTTGCAGTGAAACAAAGAAATACATACGGTGTCCCAGGCTGTGTCTTACAAGAACTCCAAAATGAACTAACCCCTCACCTAAACATACTGTTCAAACTCAGCCTCTCTACAGGCTACATACACACAGAGTGGCGCACAGCAACAGTTATCCCACTCCACAAAGGTGGAGCCACAACAGACCCCAAGAACTATCGCCCTATAAGCCTGACTAGCCTGGTCTGCAAGGCTATGGAGTGCATCATCATGGAACTCATTAACAGAGACATTGGGAACCTCCAAATCTTGGACCCTACCCAGTTTGGCTTTATTATGGGCAGATCATGCCTCCTAAACCTGGTGGACTTCTTTGAGACAGTTACCAAGGCATTAGATGAGGGAAAGGAGGTCCACACAGCCTACCTAGACCTCGCAAAGGCTTTTGACACCATTCGCCATTCTAGGATTATAGACAAGTTCACCAGCTTGAACATAAACCCCTACATCACGAGATGGGTTGCCAACTGGCTCATGGCTATAACCCTCATGGTGAGAGTTGCAGGCTCTACGTCCAACTCTAAACCGGTTACAAGTGGTGTCCCCAGGGCTCAGTCCTAATACCCCTCCTGTTTGGTATATACTTCTCAGAGGTACAGGCAAGCATAGGAGGACTATGGCTGACCAAGTTCACAGACAACTGCAAACTAGGGGCCACAATTGATTCTCTGGCTGATACAGACACCCTCCAGAAGGGTCTCACTGAGACGGATACCTGGTGTCAAAATCATGGCCTCAAGCTAAATGCCAAAAAGTGATTAGTCATCCCCTTTGGAAAAAATAAAGTACCCGCGAACTACCACATAGGTGGTAGTTCCCTAAATACAGAAAGTGTAATAAGAGATCTGGGGACCCAAGTAGATAGTAATCTCTCCTTTGATAATCATACTGCCAAGGTGGTTAGAAAATCCTTCTATGTAGCCCACCTAATCACAAAAGGGGTCGCATCTAGAACAAAAGAGTTTATTGTGCCTCTCTACTCATCACTCATTAGACCCATCATAGAATACAAATGCCCCATTTGGGATGTACCTTACAAGACACCTGCAACAGCTGGAAAGACCATAAAAGTACCTCACCAAGAGGATTACTGGCCTCAAACAGATGCCCTATGCAGCCCAATTCAAGAAACTCCAGCTGTACTCGGTTGCATACCGCTTACTCAGAGGTGATCTCTGCCTGACATACAAGACCATGTCCAACCCAGAATTGATGGACATGCTCCACCTAAAAAAAAAAAAAAAAAAAAAAAAAAAAACATATCCCAGTGAGCCACACGCTCTAGAGATATAAACCTCACCACAGCGATAAATAGGACATGCTGGAGGGATAGATTCCTGTCCCAGAGACTCCCCATGCTTTGGAACAGGATTCCAATATACATCAGGCAGAGCCCCTCACTAACACTCTTCAAGAGAAACCTTGACGGGTGGATGGGAAACAGAAACTTTACCCCTGGGATCACTGCAGTGGCTCTGCTGGACAGTGGCGCAGGGAACTAATGGCTCCACAGGACAGAGGCACTGGGAACTAATCTAAGGGGGTGGCGAAAGCTGACACATTCTGGCTAGGCTTCTAAATGCCCTCGGGCAGATAGCCTAGTACTTACCTATGAACCTATAAACCTATAAACTTAATTTACTTTAAGATATTTTTTGTCAGCTAGACATAGGGCTATACATTAGAACTCCTCACCACAACATACTAAAATATTCAGTTTTCACCCACACAGACACAATCACACATAACATCCTTGTAACTACTATGACAGTTTTGTGCAACATCTGTTTTATTTATTTATTTATTTCCCTCACTCCCTAAACACAGCTTTCTTTTGAGCCTTGATTAGAGAGAGAGGGGGGGGAGACTTACTTTGTTTATTCTTCACACTAAACATGCAAGATCTGCAGTTAGAAAGGTGAAAAGAAAGGACTCCAGCAGAAGGTTTCTGTCTTCATTCTGTGATTTCCCGCTCTTATTTTTAGTGGGTTTCATCTACTGATTAAAACTCTGTTGTGGAATGTTGCATGCTCAATGAAGATCACTCGTGTTCCAAACCCATTATCTAAATGCAGTTAAAATGAGTGTGTTTCAGTTATGGTGCTGCCTGAACATCTTGCTAGCTTTTTAACAATCTTCCCTGCTTAGAATTCAAAAAATCTACGCTATCCCCTTCTGATGTGCCACTCTATGGGGACAGCATGCACTCATATGAACACCCTTCTGCCTACCTACTATTGCTTCTGACAATATATTTCTTGAGACACCTTTTTGAATGTATCTTTCAATACACAGTTAAAAAACAAGTAATCTCTATGGTATCCCCGAAGTCTCAAAACAACCCACTAAAGTGTAGTGGGTCCAAAAACAAAACAGTGTAAGAAACTTCTGTGTGTGGAAGATTTTCAGTCCATATACTTCTAGTTAATCACTGTATATTAATCAGATCAGGCAATAGTAGTAGAAGTAGCGAACTTAAACTCGTCTTAAGTCAAAACAAAACCAAAACAAAAAATAATAACAGAAAATATTTAATTGTACAGCATTACTAAGTATTCAAAAGTAATCCAAGCAAGGCAGGCAGTCTGTTTCCAGTCGAAAATCCTTTAAGTAACAGACTGCCTGCCTTGCTTGGATTACTTTCGAATACTTAGTAATGCTGTACAATTATATATTTTCTATTATTTTTTGTTCTGGTTTTGTTTTGACTTAAGACGAGTTTGCTACTTCTACTACTATTATCTGATCTGATTAATATATAGTGATGAGCTAGAAATATATGGACTGAAAATCTTCCACACAGGGAAGTTTCTTACACTGTTTTGTTTCAATATACAGTTAACTAACTCTTTGCCCAGGCATCTGAAACCAGTCTTTCAAATCAACACAGTCAGTGCAGGACATATTCTTTTTTTAACAATATGTCTCTAATTTCTTCTAAGCAACATTCTGACCTTACTGTGGAGAACAAATTTACAGCTTGCTCCCTCTACTTCACAACCATCCCTCCTAACTGCTTCTCTGGGTAACTTTGCTTTATTTTCATTCTAGTGCCATCTTTTAAAGAAGTTAGGTATATTGGTCTTTAATTATAGCAATTAATTCAGAATTGTTTTCAGTGAACCCAAATGCTCTGGCTAGGTGAGAAAAAATAGAGATGAGCTGGTAAAATACTTGTACCTTGCAAGGCAATATTCCTACATTCCAACAAAGCTCAGTATACATTTATATAACATGTATTGATGATCAGTTTCATTTGTAAAGATTTTTTAATAACTTAAACCATCCTTTTAACCTGAGCACTTGATTGTAGATAGTTTAGAGTGGAGGTAAGCATACTGAAATTTCCAATTTCTTCAATTTTATAGCTACATGCTAAGGACAATTACCTAATACTACTACATTCAGGAATTCTGTGCCTGAAAATGCGCATTTGTGTATTAATCACTCCAGTAGCTGTAGTATCCATTAACTGCATTATCACAGGAAAAGTACAGTTGTATAAGCTGAACTTACCATAACAGTACATATTGTCGCCTCACAGCAAGAGGTTCTCCAGTTCGATTCTCAGCTGGTGTGCCTTCTGTGTGGAGTCTGCATGTCGTCACTGTGTTCCTGTGGGTTTTCTCTGGGTGCTCCGGTTTCCTCCCACATTACAAAGATATGCATCTGGAGCATTTCCCCCGGGCCTCTGCTGAAAATTGGCTTTGTTCCAAATCGGACTTTCCAGGTTAATAAATGTAAAAAAATAAATAAAAATACAGTAAAATATCCTGCCAAGGATATAACAGCTACACAACTTCCAAAGCCTCAGAGTACCTCCCACACATCTAAACTGTCAAGCAGCTTAAGCTGAGCTTGAGTAAAAGACAAGTCTGGACATGAAGCCCTTCACTGCTTTCCTGCCAGCAGAGTGGGAGGCTTAGCCCTGAAAGGGCAATGCAAGGAACAACAAAAAATATATGTCCACACCCTGCTATAAAAAACACTCCAAAAAAGAAGGGGGGTGTGGAGGAAGGGTGCAGGTACTGCAGCTGTTATCATTCAAACATCTACTGTTATGGACCTCATACCTCTCGACTGTCCAGATTGTTGGAGAATGTCCAGACTGTTGTCTCATATATTTAGCTTGTTCCTCATAAAACCTGTAGATTTCTGGCAAATCACTGAGGAGTGAAATAACTAAATAGCATCAAACATTTGCATTTCAGACTTAATTTCCTTCTGAAAATGCATACTAAGACAAATGCTGTTATTCAAGCAACTTTCTAAGTTTATAGGAGCAATATTTAAAATCTGTCCCTATTTTGGGGCCTTTGTCCCCCATTATTTTAGGCTTTGTCCAGATTTCTTGTACTAAGAGGTTGAGAGGATGGTTATAGTAAGTTCAGCTTATACAACTATACTATGTTCACCATATTAATCACTACATTTGGGAGGTGGTAGGAGAACAGCTCAAGAGCCCCTGAGAATGGTCCTAGCAAAGCTTGATCTGACCTAAAGAAGGAATCAAGCTTGCAATGCTTTGTAAATGTATGTACAGAGGACTTAGTAGCAGCTTCTAGAATCCAATCCTATCCAAAAAGCCAAAGACGAAGCCAAGGCCCTGGCAGAGTTGGCCTTGACCCTTCCTGAAATAGATTTATTATGTTTTTTATAAGAAAATGTAATAGCCTTCAACAACCATTTGGAACTAGTCTGTTTTGACACAGGTTGCCTCTTCTTCCCTCCCCAGCAAATGAACAATTGATCCAATGATTAAAAATTTAGTTCTGTCAAAATACTACCGGAGTTGTCTGTGGACAACCAAGGTATGGAGTATCCTCTTACCCTCATTTTAGGTTCAAAAAAGAAAATGGGGTGATGGATAGTTTGGCTCAAACTCAGTTACCACTTTAGGCATAAAAAAGATAGTTCTGAAAGAAACTCTGTCCCTATGAAAAATAAGACAGGGTTGATTCATCATAAGAACTGACAACTCAGATATCCTTGTTGCAGAGGTTAGAGCAATCAGTAAAACACTTTTCCATGTTAAGAACCTCAAGTCAGCCAGATTCGTTGGTTTAAATGGAGCAAGTATAAGCTTTCTTGACACAAAACTAAAATCCTAAGGAGGTGCCACCAGTTTTCTTGCAGGCCACTTATGCAAAACACCTTTCAAAAATATTTTGACATGAGTCTGAATTAAGAGAAGAGGATCCATGGAAAGACATGCTGAAATGGCCTTTAAATGAAACTTGGCAGAGGAATATGAGGCCAAAGGATAGTAACTCGGACAAATATTGCAAAACCAGAGAAAAAATAGCTTTGAATGGGTGGGCGCTGGTTATTTTGTTGGCACCGACTAGAAAAACCTTTTCCATTTGCTAATATTTAATTTTCTAGTAGCAGGCTCTCTTGCCTTCATTAGTACCTGCCACACATCCTCAGAAAACAGATACCTAAAGGGAATTAAGACCCTATCATTCAAGCAGTCAACTGAAGATGATTAATGTCAGGGTTTATCAAACACTCCTGTTCTTGTGTGAGTAGATCCAGTCTGTGACAAAACTTGTGGTAACTGCCCCGGCCATTTCCAAGAGAAGGGAGAAAGTACAGTTGTGTACCTACCATAAATGTAGATGTTCGAGTGTATTCACTGTTGCAGTCATTACACTTGGGTTATCCTGCTGGCAGGCGACCCGTAGTCGGCCCGAGTTCCAAAGTCTTGGTCCGGCGTCAGTTGCTGTCGCCTCTTCCCTGACGTCAGTGCACCAGGGGTATAAAAGTTGCAACCAACGCCATTTTCTTCAGTTTTTCTTGCCCCAGATGTCAGGTGCCCCCAGGTATGAAGGCTGTAAAGATAGAAATATGCCAAACAACCATGCATAGATTACCAAAAACGTTTCCTTCTTCTAAAAGCAAATACACCACATAGGTTGTATAGAGTTGAGAAGTACAGAATAGTCCCAGCAAAGAGGGGGGTGGTGGGTGGGTAACCAGGACTGTATCAGTGAATACACTCGAATATCTATATTTATGGTAGGTACACAACTGTACTATGTTCATCGTGTTTCACTGTTGCAGTCATTACACTTGGGTAGAATCCCAAAGCTGAGGTAGGGTGGCTAGGTCTAGATTGGATTTGGCGAGGCTAACAAGCCCTGCTGAACTCAGTGGTAAAGTCTGCTCTGGATTTGGAGTAGAGAGGTAGGTGGTAGTGCTTGGTAAAAGTGTGCACTGAGCTCCAGGTTGCAGCTTCTAATATGTCTTTGGTTGGTACCCCTCTGAGGAAAGCTGCTGAAGTGGCTGCTGCTCTGGTAGAATGAGGCCTAATGTCCTTAGGCACAGATTTGCCATGTTGTGCATAACAAAAGCGGATGCAGTGTCCTATCCATTTGGAGATTGTCTGCTTTGTAATAGGTTTTCCTTGTGATCCTGCAGCATATGCCACAAACAGTTGTTCAGTTTTTCTGAAAGCTTTTGTTTTGTCCAAGTAAAATCGTAGCTGCCTGTGTATATCCAAAGAGTGCAGAAGTCTTTCCCCTTTATTCTGGGGATTTGGGTAGAAAGTAGGCAAATGAATAGCTTGGTTTAAGGCCACATTTGAGACCACTTTTGGCATGAATGTTGGGTTCGTCCTTAGAGAA
This sequence comes from Protopterus annectens, assembly GCF_019279795.1. Classification (NCBI taxonomy): domain Eukaryota; kingdom Metazoa; phylum Chordata; order Ceratodontiformes; family Protopteridae; genus Protopterus; species Protopterus annectens. Next base: position 1,216,460,229 of record NC_056731.1, on the reverse strand, counting down.
ACCGTGTCCTGGTGAAAAATGAGGAAAGGTTCCACAGCCATCAATGCCTGTAACTCTGAAACTCTTCTTGCTGAAGTTATTGCTAAGAGCAGAGCAGTTTTCCATGACAAGAACTTTAGGTCAGCTGTGCTGGCTGGTTCAAATGGAGGCAGTGTTAGTTTTTCTAAAACAAAGATGAGGTCCCAAGTAGGTACTGGTGCTCTCTTAGGGGGTCTTATATTCTTTGCCCCTCTGAGGTACTGTCGTTGTATAGGATGTGAAAAAATAGCGGGATCCGTATTGTAATGAGCTGAAATGGCAGAAGCATGGATTTTAATAGAAGAAAACGATAGGCCTTTGTCTAACATCTCAGTCAGGTATTGTAAAATCTGAGGTATATTAGGGACCAGAGGGTTGAGCACTTGTGCCTGGTTCCAAGCACAGAATCTCTTCCATTTTTCAGCATAAGATTTCTTAGTGCTGGGTCTCCTGGCTTCCAAAATTACATCCATAACAGCTTTAGAGAGAGGTGCAGTCTGATTGGCTACATTATCTGCCATGCTGCCAGGTTTAAGGTTCTGAGTTGACTGTGCAGAATCTGATTGTTTTGCTGTGTCAGAAGATGAGGGATTTGAGGTAGAGGCCAAGGTGGGCCTTGGGACAAAATCTTTAGGATTGGGTACCAGTGCTGGCGTGGCCAGTCTGGGGCAATCAGGATCATTTTTTGCCTCTCTTGTCTGACTTTTAGAAGCACCTTGGTGAGAAGAGGCATCGGGGGAAAGGCATAGACTGTCAGGTTTTTCCATTTGAAAGATAGAGCATCCACTTTCCATGCTTGAGAGTGATAAGTCCTTGTGCAAAATTTCTGTAATTGGTAATTGTGAGGGGAGACAAAAAGATCTATGTCTGGGCGTCCCCATTCCCTTGTTATCATGTTGAACACTTGTGGATTTAGCTTCCATTTGTGAGGATCCATGAGATTTCTGCTAAGTTCGTCTGCCAGTGTATTTTTTGTTCCTGGCAGGAATTGTGCTTGCAGATGTACCTGGTAGGTCAGTGCTATGTTCCATAAAGTCATGGCTTGTCTGCATAGGGGGTAGGAATGTGTGCCCCCTTGCTTGTTTATGTACCACATAACTGTGGTATTGTCCGTCTTTAGTAATAATTGTCCTGGATGTATTAGGTCCTTGAAGGCTGTCAGGGCATTCTGTACAGCTAGCATCTCTTTTTGATTGATGTGAAGATGCATTTGTTCCTTGGGCCACGTGCCCTGAATACATTTTCCTGCCATATGTGCTCCCCAGGCATAATCTGATGCATCCGTTGTTATTGTCTGCCTGGCTGTAGGTAAGGTGAAAGGCTGTCCCTTGTTGTGGTGACAGGCCTGGGACCACCATCGAAGCTCCTGTTGTAGGCAGGGAGTCAAGGTTATGATTGTCTCTGGGCTGTGACAATGCTGAGTCCAAATACTTTTTAGATACCATTGTAGTTTCCTCATATGCAGTTTGGCTTATGGAATTAGTAGAATGCAAGATGCCATGAAACCCAGGGCCTGCAGAATTTTTCTTTCAGGGAGCTGGGTCTTTGTTGACATCATTTGAAATTAATGAGTCAGTTGCCTTTGTTTGTCTGACGTGAGATAAGCCATCTGGGTAGTTGTATTTAAGCTTGCACCCAGGAATATTATCTCTTGAGAGGGCACGAGTTTTGATTTATTTTTGTTTACTGTGTACCCTAGGCAAATTAGTAATCTTTTTACAAATGCCAGGTGCTTTAGAAGAATGTCCTTGCTGTCTGCTTGAATAAGGCAGTCGTCCAAGTAGGGATATGTTTGAATTCCTTTTTGTCTGCAAAATGCAATTACTGGTGCCAGGCATTTTGTGAAGACCCTGGGCGCAGTAGATAAGCCAAAGGGCAGTGCAGAGAATTGATAATGCATTGAGCCTGCTATAAATCTGAGGTATCCTCTGCACGATTGTCTGATTGGGACGTGCAGGTATGCCTCCTTCAGATCCAAAGTAACTAGCCAAGCCTCTTTGCCCAGCATGGGCAAGAGTTGTTGCAGTGTTAACATTTTGAATTTTGGAACATCCAGGAAAGTATTTAGGATTGACAGGTCCAGTATTGGTCTCCATGCTTTGTCCTTTCTGGGTACTAGGAAAAGTCGTGAGTAAAAACCTTGGCCCTGTTCTTCTTGTGGAACTTTTTGAATAGCTCCCATATCCATAAGAGCAGCAATCTGTTGTTGTGCCTCTACCCATTGGTTTTGTGGCAGGTTTGGCATAAGTTTTGGAAGCATGTGGAAGTGGAATCTGTACCCTTGAGAAACTATATTCAACACCCACTGGTCTTGGGTGATCATGTGCCAATTTTTGGAGAAAAGTGCTAGCTTTCCCCCTAGGGGTGCTGTCAACTGGTAAGAGCTTGGCATTTGCAGAGGGAAGTCATTGTGACTGTTTCCTATAAGTTTGTGATTTGTCTTCTCCTTTGGGGGCTGAAGCGCCCCATTGTTTAGGTCTGTAGGAGCCTTGGGGCTGAGATCTGCCTCTTGGGCATCTGTATCTGCCTCTTTGTGGCCTGTCTGCCACTGGAAAGGACCAATTTTTTGAAGGCCAGTTTCTGCTAAATCTAGGTGGCTGAACCTGTAAGAAATCTTTCACAGTTTGCATTGACTTTGCTTTATCCTCCATTTTCTTTAACACCTCTTCTGCCTTAACACCAAACAAAGTATCATGCTGTAGTGGAGCATCCAACAATTTCATTTTAACATGGTCAGGTAAACTTTGTTCTTTCAACCAAGCATGTTTTAGAATAACTGAGCCTGTAACTGCAGCTCTACAAGAAGCCTCTAAAGAATCAAAACCACATTGCAGAGTATGCTTTCCCACTTGTTCAACTGCATGCAATAAATCCTGCATTTCTTTACTGTCAGGACCTTTTATATTTGTAACCATTTTCTGCTTTAATAATGACATGAGATACTGCTGATATTTAAGCATGTGAAACCGATAGTTTAAAGCTCTTACAGCTAAAGTAGCAGAAGTGCAAACTTTTTCCCCCATCTGTCCAGAGCTCTGGAATCCCTATCTGAGGGGACTGGATTTTTGGCAGTGGAAGCTTTAACCCCTTTTGGACCCTGAGAAAAAGTTTCTGGGTCTGCAGTGGGTTTTTTGTAAAGAAATTTATGAGAGTCAGGGACCCTGTAGTACCTGTCTGGCTTTACTGGTGCAGTGGGTAAAGAATCTGGAGACAGACTGGATTCAGAAAAAAACATCATCAACAATATCAAGCATAGGGGGGATAGCTAAGGGCCTGTGCTGAGGTAATAGAAGGAAATCTCTGAGCCTTTTCTTGGATTCTGAGTAATCTTGGCTCTCCCAATGGAAATGCTCCCTCATGGTGTGCAGGGTTTCCCCAAAAGAGTAATCCTCAGGCGGTGAGGCTGAAGGAATGGACTCTTCAGCATCAGAGTCCTCATAGGGAGGGAGTGAATAGCCCTGATCAGAAGAAATGGAAACCTGATCAGAGGAATCATAATCAGTGTCTTGCCTAGGCCTTTTGTCAGGAGGGGGATGGGAGCCCCTGATTAAAGTAATAAGGTCGTCGGACATTTTAAGCATCTGCTTCTTTGGCATGGATGACTGTTCTGGAGAATGCTGCACTTGTTTCCTTGTCTTTAATGGTGCTTTTAACTTTACCTTTGCTGTTGTAGTACCTTTAATTGTAAGCTGTGATGGTCTGAAAACACCCTCAGAAGCACCGGCCTGCTCAGCGGCTCCGGACTCATCTGAGGGTATATTTTCCGTAGGCCCAATACCTTGAGTTTCAACAGGCCTCGGTGTCTCCAAGTGGCTGTCGGTTGCGGCCTGTGGCTCTGAGGTAGCGGTTGTCAGGGGCTGTGAAAGCGCCTCACTGAGAACCAGCGACTGGCCTAGAAGAGGCTTCGTCGTCGGTTTTGGACCTCGGATGCCTGTCTTTTTCTTTGTCTTTGCATTTTTTATACATTCCAGTTGTCGGTTGTTCCGACGGCATTATGTAATTAAATCTTCGTCCAAAATAATGTAAAGCAAAATCAAACCGATGTTTAATAGTGCATTTATTGAATCTAAAACCGACAACTAGTAACGTCGTGGTCAGGGCCTAGGCAAGAAATGCAGTAAGAGTGAAAGTCCTTATAAGGTATTTGCTTCCCACAATTATTAATTTTTACTGACATCGGTCTGGAGCAAGAAAAAGTTTCCCCAACAGGGTACTTGGCTTTATTGAAGAATTCGGTTCTGAAATTCAATTTTGAAAATCTCAGGAGTCGGCCAACCGGCACTTGCGAACTGCTTATGCTTCGAGCACCGCGCAGCAAGAAAGACTGAAGAAAATGGCGTTGGTTGCAACTTTTATACCCCTGGCGCACTGACGTCAGGGAAGAGGCGACAGCAACTGACGCCGGACCAAGACTTTGGAACTCGGGCCGACTGCGGGTCGCCTGCCAGCAGGATAACCCAAGTGTAATGACTGCAACAGTGAAGCACGATGAACATCTGTGGTTGAGTCACCACAATAATAATGGGGAATTCCTTCTAAATATTCATTAGTACCATGGATATTGATAGAAAGGTTGTTAAAGCATACAGGTATATTCCTGTCCAAAGAAAAGAAAAGGCATTAGTTTTTCAGGTCTTCTTGCATGGAGTTCTGGAAAAGAATCTTGCTAACTGATTGTTCAGAGAGGATGCAAGGAGGTCTACTTGAGGAATTCCCCACAGATTGATCAAATCTTGGAATACACCCTGATCAAGTTTCCATTCATGATGGTATGCCTTTGTCCTGTTCAGCTTGTATGCAACACAGTTTTGGTGCGATGGAATGTAAGATATCTAAGTGAGATTGTGCTGTGAAGCCATATCTCAGCCTAACATGGCTAGTTTGCAAAGGGGGTATAACCTGGCTCCCCCCTTGCTGATGTATCACATAACTGTGATACTGTCGGTAACCACTTGAAGAAATCTAGGTAGACCAGAGATGGTTCAGACAGTTTAGTGCCTTGAGCAAGGCAAGCATCTCATTGATATTTATGTGCCTGCATCTGTCCTTGGTGTCCCACACATCCTGCCCTTTCATTCCTCCTGAAACTGCTTCCATGCAAAGTCCAAAAGATCTGTGGTGACTGATTGCTTTTGAGCAGGGCGGGAGAAGGTGAAACCAGGATTTAAGGATATCTGTTGTGTCCAACAAAAGATTTCATTTCTGACAAATCCCAGCAGTGGGATTTGAGAAGATAAAGGGTGTTGATGCCATGAGACCAAAAATCCTGAGGTATTCCCTTGTAGTGACCAAAGTCTGAGTAGAAAACCTTAGAAATAGATATAAATAAAGAATCCTGTGTGAAGGAGTCAAGAAAGAATTTTGAATGTTCTCCTAGAATCCAAGTTTGTGAAAGAGATCGCTCAACAAGAGGGAGATTTCTGACACTTTGAAAAAGACCCTGCAAAGATAGGCAAGTCATCTAATTATGGAAAAATGTGGATACCCCATGGCCTGCAATGAGTTACAACTGGAGCTATACATTCTGTAAACACTCTGGCTGCAGTGGATAGTCCAAAGAGTAAGGAAGACAACTGATAATGTGATCCAGGCACAGAATCTTAGAAAATATCTGAGGTCTGAATGAAGAGTGATGTGATAAGCATCTTTTAAGTCTAGTGTTATCAGGAAGCTTGAAACAGAAAGAATAGGTTGTGAAATGACATAATTTTGAATTTGGGCACTGTCACAAACAGATTTAGGAAAGAAAGCTCCAAAACTAGTCTCCAAGCATTTTCTTTCTTTGGCACTAGGAGCATCCTTGAGTAAAAACCCTTCCCGACCTGGAAGGTGAAATGGTTCTATCACAACATGAGACAGCATGTGATGAAGATCAGCTGTAAACAAAAGACTCCGATCTGTAGGAATTTCCTCCCACTGCCACCTGTAACCCTGATGAATGATTTTCAGAACCTATTTGTCTGAAGCATTGTGTTGCCAAAGAGAAAAATGGAGATTCAGACTTTCTGGAAGAAAAAAAGGGGCCAGGGTTGGACAGCGTCTCAAGATCTCATGAATAGTCATTCAGACTTGATGGTCTGTCCTTGGTTTTGTGAGGTCCAAGGCTTCTTTCTGGAAACTTCTTAAACATCTGTTTACCTGAATTTTGTTGAGACTGTTTGTTCTGTTTTCTTTGGTCAAATTTGCATGAGGAAATATATAAATCCATTGGACAATTTGGAAAAAAGATGTTTGAAAAACCTTGATTCCCTAAATTAGCTTGCCCCTTTCATCATACCTTTGATAATCTCTGTAGCATAGGGGCCAAACACTAAATCTCTATCCAAGAAAGAGAATTTAAAATCTAATTTTAACATCATCTAGGAGGTTCTGAGAATGCAGCCATGTAAACTCCTTCAAAACAGTATCAATCGCCAAAGCCCTGGAAGAAATATCAAAAGAGTCATAAACACACTCCAAATAATGAGTTGTGCCCTGTGCAAGTCATAAACACACTCCAAATAATGAGTTGTATCCTGTGCAATAGAAGAAACTAAGTTATTTAAAGCAGAGTTTAGGTTCACAGGTTTTGACTAGGCTAATGACCACAAGGGCCTTTTTAAGCCTAGCCATGCACCCCAAATCTCTGACAAGTTCTGATACCCTTGATAAGTGTAAGCATGGGCCTTGAAGATGAACCAGGAAAGTAAATAATGTGGGAAGAAATAGCCAGGGAATTGTTATGGCTAGGCTTGTATAGGCCCTAGGGCTGATAGCCTAGTACCAACCTATGAACCTATGAACCACTTACAGGTTACCCATGTCCATTAGAGACATAGATGACAAACCAGGGATGAATTCCAGTTTCCCATCCAATTGTGTAAGTTGCACTTGAATTGGGTTAGGGAGGAACTCTGCTTCACATGGATGGGGAGCTTGTTCCATAGATGGGGTAGTCTCTGAGATACATACCTATCTCTACAGCAGGTCCTATTTATATCACAGGCAAGGTTTTAAGTCTTTAGAACAGGTAATTCTGGTGCTGTTTGTTTCGTGGATGTGCAGGAAATCCATCAGAGTGGGGTCTGACAATGCCCTGTATGACAGACATAGAACTCCCCTCAAAAGCCTGTAGGAGACAGAATACAGGGATGGGGCCTTGAGGCGGTCTGCATAGGACATTTTACTTACACCCTGTATTCTTTTAGTGAGTAACCTCTGTGGCCCATCCAATTGTTGGATATGCCTGGTTAGGTACATACCAAAGGAGGCATTGTACTCAGTGATACGTCTGATGAATGCTGAATACAGTGGAGCAATGACTTCCTTGGACTTAGATGGAATACCTTTGTTTATAAGTTGTACAAAATAGAATGATTTCCTCACCACTGTAGACATGTGATGGTCAAAGGCTAAATTACTATGTGTGTGTGTCCCTAAGTCCCTAACTACAGGGTCAGCTCTAAGGGTTGTGTTGTCAATATGATAGTTACCAGGGATGGATGACTTCCCACAGGATACTATTATGCATTTCTTCGCATTTAGTTTTAGCCCATGCCTCTGACACCAGTTGTTTGTCTGTGTCAGCCCCTCCTGGAGAACATTTGTGTCAGTGTGAGATTCAATGGCAACTCCTAATTTGCAATTATCTGCAAATTTAGTCAGCCAGAGACCGCTGACATTGGCCTTGACTTCTGAGAAGTAAATGCCAAAATGGAGTGGTCCATGGACTGATCCCTGAGGGACTCCACTTGTGACTGGCCTCTTTGTAGAGGTGGACTCCCCAATTCTAACTTCCTGGGTCCTGTCTGTGAGCCAGTTGGCTATCCACCAGGTGATATACAGGTTTGTACCTAACCTCCTGAGTTTCTCAACCATGCCAGAGTGGGGTATTGTGTCAAATGCCTGGCCAGGTGAAGGTAGGCAGTGTGAATGATTATGCCCTCATCCACTGCTTTGGTGACATTCTCAAGTAAGTCCACCAGGTTGAGTAGGCATGATCTGCCCTTGATGAAACCAAACTGAGTGAGGTCCAGTGTCTGGAGGTTTACTTTATCTCTTTTGATCATCTGCATGATAATTCTTTCCATGGCTTTACATACAAGACTAGTGAGACTTATGGGTCTGTAGTTTCCAGGGTCTGTAGATGGCCCATCTTTGTGCAGAGGGATGACTATTGCCTTTCTCCATTAATGAGGCACAAAGCCTTTTTGGAGGCTACAGTTAAACAGTAATTCCTGAGGCCCTGATAGGTCATGCTTCATGCTAGTTAGAAGGCATCCTGGGATATTGTCTGGGCCCACTGATGCAGTGTTCATGGTCTTAGAGACAGCATTAAGGACCTGTTCCCTAGTGATAATAGGGGGAGTTGTACTTAATGATGTTTCCCAATGGAAGGTTGAGGGGAAAAGAAGGGCAAAGCTGGAGTTGAATTTATCAGCCAGAAGGTTTGCTATATCTTCTGGCTCAGTATAGGTGGTTCCATTTACAATGAGCTCTGCATACAACTGTGTATTGCCTTTGAAGTTGTGGACATAGCTATAGAATGCTTTGTGGTTGTCCTTGGCCTGGAAGGCCAAACATATGTTAAATGTGGTTTTGGTAGACTTTATTTGTCCTCTGAGTTGTTTGTTTAGTTTGATGAGAATGCTTTTATCTTACTGGGTGCTGCACCTCTTAATTTTTGCCATGATTTTCTTCCTCCTGTTATACAGCCTATTGATTTTGAGATTCCACTGGGGTGGCTTGTTTTTTTGAGTTAGTTCTGTACTTCTTTCTGGTGGGAAAAGCTGCCTCTTTGCAGCTATTAACTTGTACAGGGTTTCTATTAACAGTTCTACATAGGCAGCAGTGTTCTCAGGGTTTATGGGGGCTTGAAATTTTGCCAGGTTTTCACTTAATAGCAGGAGGTTAGCCTTATAATAGTTCCGGAATATTCCAGGTTTAGCTGGGGGTCCAGGTTTTATTTTTACTTCAAAGGAGACCATTTTGTGGTCTGCCCTTACCAGGGAAGGCATTACAGTAGGGGGTGTGTAGCAGTCTCCCACATTAGTGAGTACCAGATCCAGTATGGTTGCACCCCTGTTTGGTGTACTATATGGTCCAGGGAGTTTGTGTTTACAAATTCCAGGAATCTCTGTGCATGTACGTTTGGTGTCATATAGGATTCTTAGTTAATAGTAGGGTAATTAAAGTCACCCAGGAATATGGTATTGGGTTGGATGGTTAGTATTTCTAATATGTTTAAATACATGGTATGGGTTTCCTGGGTCATAGAGAGGGACCTAAAGCTTACAAGGAAGTGGCATTGGATTTTACCTATGGTGATTTAAACAAGGAGCAGCTCAAGTGCATTGTCCTGGTTGACCAGCCTTGAAGTATATTTATTTTTGATGTAAATAGAGACACCTCCACCTTTAGACTCTGCCTGTCAAATAGCACCTCCACCTTTAGTCACTGCCTGTCAAACAGCTGACATAAATGTGCGGAAAGCAATATAATCTTGCACTGCTGGTGTGCTCTCCATAGCTTTAAACCATGTCTCAGTGACTGCACAGACGTCAGCATTCTCTAGGGTAAAGAGAGCTTCTAGGAAGTGAAGTTTTTAATTTAGACTCCTAGCATTGAGCAGTAGTACCTTTAGATTTTCTTGGCTTTGATTTGCTATGTCGGAAGTACTTTCAGTTTGTCATTGCCTAAAAAAGGCACTATGGGGGAAGACAATGTTACAGCTAATATTCAAAAGCCTAGAGGGGAGAGGTGCAGACTATCCCTGGCAAAGCAGCGTGGTCTGTTGACCATCTCCTTCCATGCTGACAAATATTGCACCCCCTTAGAATGACACCAGAAACTAAGCCAATTATTAAAGTTAATCATCTTTTGTTCGTATTGTGGCATCATCCTTGGAGAAGGTAAAATGCTGCTCAATGATAGGCTCATACCAGCCTGAGACACATATTCTGATATAGCTCCATAATGTCTCTCCTCATATAGTCTAGGAAGGTCCATCTCAGGTCATTTGCTCTCACATGCACTATGACCGAGTCATATTTGTAATTGTGGTCCAATGACCTGACTGCATGCGTTATGTGGTGGATCTTAGCCCCTAATGAGCAACTGACAGTAGCTTTCTCCTTACTCAGCTTGGTGAAAGGGACATTAGTGTGTCTCATAATGGAGTCTCCAATGACTAGAATATTGGACTGTCGGATGGCTTGCCTTATGGGCTTAGAGCTAGAGGCTCCATGACATGTAACTCTATGTGCTGACGTGGGTGTTGTTTTGAAAGAGCTGATTTGGGGATGCTGAGGGTATTTGTTATGTGTACTTCATCTAGGAGGGCTTTATAGTTTAGGAAGGTTACATGTAAGTGCATCAGCATATGTGGGTCGATATGTCTGCTTTGAATTGTGAGTGATGGGTGCAGTGTGCATACTATTGACAACCTTATTGACATTAGGAGTACTTTTATGTGAGAGCTTTGCCTCCATTGACAATGTGTAAATACATCTCTCACATATCATATCAGTTTATTTGAGAATTAACTGGTTGTCAGTAAACATGAGACAATTTCTATATTACCCCATGATGTCCATATCCACCAAGCCTGTAATGGAGACAGTAGGAAAGTTCATATCCATGGCAACAGACCCTTTTTATTGAGTAGACAGTTGGAGTGAGAATATCAATCACTTTCCGGAGTATCTGGTTTACAACTATGTAGACAGTGCTTGTCACTACAGACTATTTGTCATGTGTGCCACTAGGTATTAGAGAAATTTCAATTGTGCTTTTACAGGAAAATGTCACTCAAGGTGTCTGAGTCTGTACACAGCACTTCCAAACACTTGAGGGGAAAGTAATACATAGACCCTGAAAATTTAAGGATGAAGTATTTAGGTTATTATGAAGTTAGAAACAAATCAAGCAGTACTTACTGAAAGCAAAGAATTAGCTTGTCAGAATGATGAAAAGAGGGGAGTCGCATGAACGACTACAATCTGGCTACTGCTAATACTGGTCTCACCACAGCTTCACTCTGTTGGGATATAATGGTCCTTTGCTTCTTCTCTCACCATTAGCAAAATGTTAGCACTAATCCCAAGAAGAGAAGTAGGCCACAGTCTGTTTGGTTATCTACAGTCTTGTCCCAGATGATGCAAGGGTCTGTAGGCTTGTAGCCTTTTTCTGGCAGATGCCTCAAACAGTAACCGGACCAATCAGGTACATTAAGCACAGACACTCACTGTCCAACCAGAAACAGTCAGGAATCAGTGCACTCTGCTCCTTCTCTCACCAGGACCAGAATATAAGCACAGATTCCAAGCTGTCACCTATAAAGCAGTTATTAGGCTTTCTGGTGATCAGCAGTATCCAGGAAATAATGTCCTTGTACTCCTTCTCTCACCAGGAGAAAACAGAAGCACTGATCCCAAGATGACTACTGAGAGGCAGAATGCAGGCTCTCCAATAACTGGTGGTCTTGCAATAGATGCTTAAAGGTAAGATGAAAAAAAAGTGGTTTATCCTAAAAACTGCAGTGCGCAATAGGCAGTAAGATATGGAAGTGGGTAACTTAAGTTTTAGCTGTCTAAGTCTGGTACTATGGAATACAGTGGGATGGCCAATAAATTTAGCAAGTTGAAGGGGCATTATTTCACTAAATGTTAATTTCGTGCTTACTCACACCAGCCAGTGAAAGGAGAGAGGGAAGGAGATATATGGTCAAATTAACATAAGGGGCAGGCAACTAGAAAGACAGTGCTGTTTAAGAACACAACACTAACAGGGTGGGAAAGTGGGGAAAAACTCTACCTGACTCACAATAGACAGAGATGCGGTCTCTTTTCAAGTTTTAATATGCGATTAAAAACAGAATACAAGTAAAACACAGTGTAATAAAACAAATCACATTATACAAAATAGAAAAAGGCAATAAACTAATACAAAGTATAAGACATCAAAAGCAAATAAACCTTTCCTTCACAGCATGCTGTGGCCGAGTTTGGATAAGCTTTTCAGTAAAGCTTTGAAAGGTTTTATTTTACCTCTTAAATAGAAGGTTTAGTTCCTAGCTCCACCCCTTAGTTCACATATGATTAACCTTAACTGACCTGTTCTAGCTTCTGTGTGACTCCTTAACTGACCTGTTCTATTTCTGTCTGACTCACATGAAACAGAGCTGTTGTCTCTTTTCAAGTGTTAATATGCAATTAAAAGCAGATTACAAGTAAAACGCAGTGTAAAGAAAAAAAATCACAGCATGCAAAATAGAAAAAGCAATAAAGTAATACAAAGTAGAAGAAATCAAAAGCAAACCAAGCTTTCCCTCTCAGCAAGCTGTGACAAGAGTCTAGGTGAGCTTTTCCAGTAAAACCTCTCAAGAAGAAACTGAAGATAAAACATTTTCATACTTTCACAGTCTGTCATAAATTTTAACACAGGAGACTGGCACTTCAAAATTTGGAAGATCAAACCTGCAGAAGCATACACTTCTCCCATACCAACAAATAATTGTCCCATCCTTATCAGAAAGAGTAGGATTGAAATTAAGTAAGTGCTTAGCAGCAGTGAGATCAACTAAAGCTATAGCTTCTGGGTCAGGTTTGAAAATAGTGTACAAATATTTAAAAGACTGAGACGGACACCTGGTGTCAAAGTCATGGTCTCAAGCTAAATGCCAAAAATGCATAGTCATCCCGTTTGGGAAACCCATGAATTACCACATAGGTGGCAGCCCCCTTAATACAGAAGAGGTACTAAGAGATCGGGGACCCAGGTAGATAGTAATCTCTCCTTTGACAATCATATTGCCAAAGTAGTTAGGAAATCATTCTATGTAGCCCATCTAATTACTAAAGGGTTTGCATCTAGAAATAAAGAGGTTATAGTGCCCCTCTACTCGTCACTTATCACACTGATCATAGAGTACAATGCCCCATTTGGGATGTACCTAACAAGACACTTCCAACAGCTGGAAAGCCCACAAAAGTACCTCACCAAGAGGATTACTGGCCTCAAACATATGTCCTATGGAACCTGACTGGAAAAACTCCGGATGTACTCAGTGGCATATCGCTTACTCAGAGTTGATCTCTACCTGACTTACAAAGCCATGTCCAACTCAGAACTGATGGACATGCTCCACCTAAAGAAATCCAAGTCAATGCGAGCCACGCGCTCCAGTGAGCTAAACCTCACCACAACAATAAATAGAACATGCTGGAGGGATAGATTCCTGTCACAGAGACTCCCCATGCTTTGCAACAAAATTCCTAACTACATTAGGCAGAGACCCTCACTAACACTCTTCAAGAGAAACCTTGACGAGTGGATGGGTAACAGAAAATATACCCCTGGGATCACTTCATTGGCTCTTCTTGACAGAGGCTCAGTTAATTAATCAATGAGGTGGCGAAAGCTGACACACTCTGGCTAGGCTTATAAATGCCCTTGGGTAGATAGCCTAGTACCTACCTATGAACTTTATACATCGTATCTGCCTTTTTAGGGACAGCTGGCTGACTACCAGGAAGATTGCTGGCAATATCACACAAGTCTTCTAAAGCAGGCAAACCAGGAGGTATGGAAAATCCTTCTGTAACAACTCACAGTACTTTCTGAGAGACTGACAAACATCAGTGTTCTCAGACTGAAAACACTGACACATTCTAGCAATAATCAGAGAAAGAGAAACTTCCACAGGGAGAATCAGAAACTGAGTTCTCCTCTGAGCCTGAATCAGAAATCTGAGAAAAAATTGTATTCATCCCTACACCTTCCTGCTCAGAGCCAGAATCTTGAATCTTTTCAGGAGAAGGGGAATCCCTCTTTCTTTTACCAGAAAGTAATTTACAAGAAGAATTGATAGCCTGAATTAAAACTTGTGCCAGACCCAGTAAGCTATTCCTATCCAATGAAAGTTGAGGAAGAGTGGATACATGCTTTGGTTTCTGTTTCCTATTGACATGAAAAATATGGGTCAGCTGTGTGACTAATGGCAGCAGCTGTTTCTGCAGGGATGGGAACAGCATTCTGACACAACAGGAAACCTTCCCTGTTCTCTTGCCCAGTACCAATAAGAGTGGCCTTCCCTTGCCTACTGAGGGGACTTCAACAGGCACAGAGTATGTGGCTAACCCCTGGTCTATAATAGCTTTAGATGCTACATCAGAAGGATCCAGAGTAAAGGATGAGTGGTTAGAGGTATAAATGGCCACAGCAGAGTCACCCACCTGTGGCCGAGGCAAACTGCTAGCCTATGTGATGACAAAGGCTATTTGTTTAAGTTTTTCTCTTTTCATGCCTGGAAGAAGGACCAACCATGGGAGCGGTAATCTGTTCAATGGTCAACCCAAAAATTGTGCTTCTTTCCCTGGGAAGAGGAGCAGCAATTAGTACTAAACACTATCAGTCCAGAAAAATTATTTTTTTGACAATAAAAACATAGTAAAAAGCACTTAGAACACTATGCCAGCCCCACAAAAGAAACATACACACAAATTTCTCTGCAGCAAAAAAGCTTTTAGTTACACTACTTTTAAACTGACCTGAAAAATAAGTACTCTGTTTAAAAGTATGTTACAGCCTCAAGACAGTCCTTTAAAACAAAACACTATGAGCTTTAAAATAACTTTCTTGGAGAGAAAAGTAATAAAACATCAAAAAAATTAAGAAAATAGATTTTCCCCCTAAAGGGAACTTATTTGCCTAGCAAAGGAAAGCACAAGTCAACTGTTGATCCTCGAAAACCTCGGAGAAGCATACTTTGTACCCAAACCTGGCTTTTGCTCAGCTCACCTGAGCTGCTTGACAGTTTGGCCAGATGGAAGGTGCCCTGATGCTTTGGAAGCTGGCGATCTGCTATATTCTTAGCAGGATATAACCCATACTGCTAAGGCTACAGCAGCAGTGATCAATATGATGAGCATAGATATGTTCGCTACACAGAAGAGCCTGCAACTTTGAGTATCTATGTCTAGATGTGATAACCATCACTAAAAGCATCTTCTGAGAAATAAACTTCAATGCAACTAAGCTAGTATGCTTAAATAGTCAACTAAAAAGTTCAAATCCAGTGCAGAGAAGGAGTTTTTAAAGGAAGCTGGAGATGTCGCACTAATTTAAGGAGCTGCTCAATTAGCCAGTTACTGGACAACAGTCCTGCCCTCCATAAGGTCATGATGTATACAGAGAGCTAATACATGAACCCTGACCAAGGAATAATTGAAAAGCAAAGCACGCAGGTACCCCAAGACCGATCAATATCACCTTCAAGCTGACCAAATTGAGTGATATAGGATACCACTCTACCAAATCTCTTTGTTTACAAATGGTGGCACAGGGCTGCAGAGTTAGTGTACCCTATCAGTCACAATATATATGAGGGCTGTTTATGGCTGCTTTGCTTTATTTTTAAGAATGGATTTTAGTATGTTCTGCTTTGTTTTTACAGATGAATTTAGCAGTCAACTTCTTAATCTTTTTATGATTGTCACCTGGTGATTCTGTGTGAGTGGTGTGGTGATATGTGCTACACAGCCTAAAGAACTACATCATTTAGTGGGGTGTTCATTGACCTCTCATACATGGAATTATTGGCCCCAACCATCAGAATCTTTGAATGGGACAGATTCAGAAAGAGAAAGCTACGAGAAGACAGAGAGTTGACTGTTCCCCACTCCATGGAACACCACCCAAATCATGTCTGTCAGCATGGGATGGCTCTAAAGCACTTTCTATCTCTCAGTTTGTTGCAACACACATATCCTAGATGTTCAACTGGCACCAAGAAGAATTTGGCACCCATCTTTAGCGGCATGAACAACCAACAATGGGGGCTAGTCAGGTCCATGCCAATAAAGGCAGTACTCTGAGAAAATGCAGTGGACTTATTTCTGGTACCAGTTTGTATCACCTGTTGTAATGAAGTTAGACGGAGAGGTTTATGAACAAAACAACACTGGAACAATACTAGGCAAGTGATCACAAGAATCATAAGATTTCTAGCCACATATACCTTTAAGAAGACACAGTTAAAATTATTGCCCATTATGAGCACTTAATAGTGCTCACCTCCCAAGTCAAGCAGGGCCTTACATAACGCTGGTATAAATGTGTCTATCCATCCAGTCATTAAGACTCGCCTTAAAGGCAGGCAAAGCAGTGCTCTGCTTGAACTGTGGGGTAACTTATTCCAAAGCTTGGAAGTATGTTGAGTTAGGAACCCATACCTCCAGTGAGTCTTGTTTATTTTATCTTTTGTTCAAGACTCTCAGAGGTGTGAGATACAAGCTTTTCATCAAAAGGGAAGAAAAAAGCGTTTTATTTGAACTCTGTTTAAAAATTTTAAATTGAACTTATAGTGACCTAAGTGGTGATACTTTTTTTGTACTTCTCTGCTTTTCGTCCATTTATCTATTTTGCATTTTTTTAGTTTGTTCTGGATCCATAGCCTTGTAGCTTCATTTGTAGTTGTGTGAAAATCGTGTGTTACTTTAAACTTTTAGCATTGTTTTTATACTATACTGTACTTCTATTTCCATAAGTAGGCGTACATGCAAAAAGTAGCCTTTGTTGTATTTTGAACTCAATCTGGGCAATTTTGTAGCTTCTTTTACAGTCATGGCAGAAATGTGATCTGTGTACAGAGTGAACCTCATTTAGTAATTTATTACAGCATTACTGGCAAATTTCTACATGATCTGGTGCCTTAGTCGTGGTAGGTTTGCAGAAGGGGCAGTATTGTGAATTCTGCTCCAGGGTTTGTGCTTCAATACTTTTTATAGCTGTACATACCTGCTTAAAGTTGTATTCTAAGAAGCTGGTGACTTAATCTGTGGTGGGTTTGCAGCTGTAGCATTATTGTGAAATCTGCTCTAGGATTTGTGCTTCAGTACTTTTTATAGCTGTATATACCTAATTAAAGTTTCATTACAGTGCCTTTCTGTTTACTTTGCTACTGTTTTTCACCTGTTCTTTGAGTCCCCCCCACACTGAGGCATTAAGTTAAAAAGTTGAACCAACCCCCCCCCCCCCACCCTTTTCTTGTTGTGGTTTTAAACAACTGCACCCATTGTTTTCCATATATCCATAATACTAAGTGCCCATCCAGCAAACCAGTACTGCACTTGAGTAAACCTCCATTATTACAAATCTTCTCCAACTCATTCTCCCAGAGCTTCCATCTGCTTGGCACCCTAGCCACACTTTGAGGGGATCCTGAGTTAATTCTGCTCCATCCTTGGCAGATATATTTGTATTACTGCTCTGCACTTTAGTTAACTGTCTAGAGTGCTACTGCTTTACTTGTTGAATTTGCCTTTAAATCATTCTAAAGGTCTCTAATACTTGTAATTGCCTTGTCAAGGTAGTTTAAGTTTTGTTGCAGCATTACAATTGTAAGCAATCTTTCTTGGTATTATTACATCAAGATATTAGCAGTGCCCTGTACAGACACAAATGTCCAGAAAGTAAATTTTATCTATAAAACTTCCCTTAGAACTGAGGAACCTTAGTGTGACTAAAAACAAAGCTGCTGTGCACAGACAAGCTTAGAGCAGCTAGTTTGCATGTTAAACAGCACTATCAAATCTTAGCACAATCTAACCTAGTGTAGTACCAAACTCCAGAGACCTCAAAAGGAGACCTCTGTATAACCCAGTCCAAGATCTACAGTAGTGCACCCAAACAATGGTCTGGACAGCATGGATATGCAATTTCTAAATGTCTCCATAGCCAGTTTGTTAGATATGGGCATCCTAAGACAATGTATCAACTGTCTCATCTCATGTTCACAGGCAACTATTTACTCCTTAAAGAAACAAAGTATGAGAGAGATGCGCATACACAATTTCAGTGGAGACACAAATCTTGCATACAAACAAGGTTATCAAGAACACACACACACACACACACACACACACACACACACACACACACACACACACATCCACCACGCATACCATTCATGGCACACAGCACACTACATCCACCACACATACCATTCTCGGCACACATAGACCAACTTATGCTGAGGCACTAAAAACCAATCTTCCAAACAATCAAAGAACTCTTAAGCCTATAAACGGAAATGGCTATCTTCAGCAATCTCTAAAGCACTCACCAAAAGCAACACCAAACACCACACATACTCCTACATCCACTGGAGCCCCAACAGCAAAACCCATAAGGCAAGCCAAAACATAGCGCACTTGTCATAGGGGATTCCACTGTACAGCACAAACCACTCACCAGAGTGTACAAGGAGAGGATAATGGTTATTTATTTATCTGCAGCAGGATCCACCATGCTATGCTCACAGTCAAGTAACTACACTATTAGTACCAGTATGATTCTATCATAGTTCATGTGGGAGTAAACGACCCACAACATACTTCCCTGGACTATAACAACAGAACATTGTTGATCTCGCTGAATATGTATCTCAGGCAGGTATGTGCCTTGAATTGAGCAACATCCTACCTTCAGCAAGGATGATGCCACAGTGTGAACAAAAGATGGCTGACTTCAGTAATAGGCTTAGTTTCTGGTATCTTTCCATCAAGATTCAATATTGGAAAGACATGGTTAACAGACTATGTTGCTTTGCAAAGGATGGTCTATAGACATCTCCCTTAGGCTTCCAAATATTTGTAAAAGCTTTATTCACCCCCTTACAGTCCTTTTCTAGATAATGCTACAGTGCCTGACAACCCTATCAAACATAGCAAATTAAAGCCAAAGAAACCTCAAGGTGTTACTGCTCCATGGTAGGAGCCTAAACAAGAAACTAAACATCGTACAAGCCCTCGTCTCTTTGGAGACTTTAGACATCTGTGCCATTACTGAGACATGGTTCACATCTGCAGAAAGTACTCCAGCAGTGGAAGGTTTCAGTTCTTCCACACATTTACACTAACATCTGCACAGACACCAATAAAAGATGAGGGAGTCTCAATCTATATTAGCAAAAAACATCTCTCTACTTTGGTTAAATAGGACAATGCAACTCTATCCAAGTGCAAATCACATAGACAAAGTCCCATACAATATCCTAGCAAGCTATAAGTCACCCTCTATGATCCTAGAATCCCGCAGCTCATACTGAGACCCACTGAAGACGCTCATCATTAAACCAAATACCCTATTCATGGGACTTTTAGCTATCCTGTACACACTGAGAAATATACACTGCTTCATACTCACAGGCACAGATTCCTGGACTTTATTAACATAAATACTCTTGACCAGATAGTTTGCATACCCACCAGAGGTTCAAACATACTGGACCCCCCATGTCACTTTCTCCCTAGTGAGTTCGAACCACAAAGCTGCCTTCTTCAAAATAAACACCAACTTGGTAAGCCCAGTAAACTTTCTAACAGTTAGGAACTATTCCAAAGCAAACTACACCCTAGTAAGCAATAATTTATCCAAACTTAGATCCCCTCCCAACCCCGAGTTCACAATATCCTATGCAGAATTGCTCACAGAGACACTGTACAACAATGAAAATAGCTATGTAGTGGCTGCTGTACCTATAAGTACACCCAAAACAAACTTTAAAAATAAACCGGTGGATTCCTAACCTTAATATGGTATATAACAAAAGGAAAAAAGTCTTGGCAAAACTCAGGCAAAGGAACTCCCATAATGATAGCAGCTCTCTAATTAAACTAGACAGGAAACTAAGAGGACTAATTAAGTCCAACAAAGCCAATTACAAGGTCAAGGTAGCTTCCCAGGCTAAAAGCAACTACAAGGCCTTCTACAGCTATGTCTGAAACCTCAAATGCAGCACACATCAGTGTGCCAAACTATTGGTAGATGGTGCCACCTTCAATGAGCAGAGAAACATAGTGAATTTGCTGGCTGAGAAATTCAGCTCAAATTTTACCCCTCTCCACTTAGCCCTCCATGAAATACCTACTAGCATAACACTCCTTGGCTATTAACAGGATGCAGGTCCTGGTGGTGCTCACTAAGGCCAAAAACACAGTGTCAGCAGGCCCCGACAATATCCCAGGAATAGCTGGAAACATGACCTATCAGGACCACTTGAGTCAGTTTTCAACTATAGCCTCAGAGCAGGCTTTGTGCCACTAGAATGGAGGACTGCAATGGTTACCCCACGTCTCAAGGGTGGACCACCATCCAACCCTGGAAACTACAAACATATTTGTCTGACTAGTCTATAATGCAAAGCCATGAAACGGATTATCATGGAAATGATCAACAAAACATAGGCAACCTTCAGACACTGGAACCAACCCAATTAGGCTTTGTCAAGGGAAAATCATGCCTACTAAACCTGGTGGACTTCTTTCAGAAGGTCACTAAGGCAATAGATGAGAGGAAAATGGTGCATCCCACCTACCTGGACCTGGCTAAGGCATTCGATACAATACTCCACTCAGGAATTGCTGACAACCTCACTGAACTGGGTATAAACCCCTACATAACTCACTGGATTGCCAGCTAGCTCACAGACAGGATCTAAGAAGTCAGAATTTGTGAAAATACCTACACTAGGAGACCGGTCACCAGTGGGATATCTCAGGGCTCCATGCTGGGACCACTCCTATTTGGTATCCACTTCTAGGAGATAAAGGCTAAAGTCAAGGGCCTTTGGTTGACCACGTTTGCAGATACCTGCAAATTGGGAGCTATCACAGATTTTACCTTCCATCACACAAACATCTTACAAAAGTGTCTAACACAGACAAATGGCTAGTGCCAAAGTCAGAGATTAAAACTCAGTGCTAAGAAATGTATTGTAGTGCCTTTTGGGAAAAATTTCACTGAGGCTAATTACTCCATCGATAAGGCAGTCCTAAGAGTTGACTCAGTAGTCAGGGATCTAGAAACATATAAAGACAGCAATCTGGCCTTTGACCAACATGTGGCCAAGGTAGCAAGAAAATCATTCTATGTCACTTACCTTATAAATAAGGGCATGGCATCCAGGTCCAAGGAAGTCACAGTGCCACTTTATTTGGCCCTTATCAGACCAATCATTGAAAGTAATTCCCTCTTTGGCATGTATCTGACCAGACATATGCAACAGTTGGAATGCCCACAGAGTTTCCTTACCAGAGGAATCCAATACGGAAAGCCCTGTCTCTATACTCTGTCTTCTACAGGCTACTGAGATGTGATCTATACCTGGCATAAAAGGCATCCTCGGATCCAGCTCTGATGGACCTTTTGAACATCAATAAAATGAACAGCATCAAAACCACTCAATCCAAGGATTTAAATGTTGCTGGTGACCTAACTAAAACATGTTTGGCGAGACAGATATGTGTCTCACAAGACCCCCATGCCCTGAAACAGGGTCCCCATCTATGTGAAGCAGAGTCCATCCCTAACCCTATGCAAGTGTAACCTTGACTAATGGAAGGAAATTCAGGAATTCACCCCAGGTCTGGCTCCCATGTTTCTGACAGAAAGAGGCAGATAGTAATGCCCAAACTAACATACCCCTTGGCATAACATCTAGAAAGTTCCTAATATACCCCCTCCAAATAAATACCCATGATGCATAGGGACACAAATGGGTTGGACCGCACAGCAAGACTTATAAAAGACCTGGTGGTCATTATCCTAGTATATAACTATGAACCTATTTGTTGGTGTAACTTTAGGTCTCTAGTATGGGTGTTTGTAATGCCATAGGTTTGGGGAAGAAAAGAGCAGGTCAGTATAGATTCATAGGGTCATAGGTAAATATTAGGCTATCAGTCTGCAGTCTATTATAAGAGTAGACAATAATGACAGGTCAGAATCAAACCCTGTACCTTGTATGTGTGAGAATAAGACCTTAACCATTATGCCAACCTTCCCCCTAGGACTGTTTCTTTCATGGCTGATAAAGCAAGATACAGGTCATCTCAAAGCAGTCAGTAGGATACAGAATACAAGGTGAGCTGTGATACTCTGTTGGGACAGCTGAAGATTTAAGACCTTTAGTGTTTTTTTTTTTTTTTGGTATCACTGAGGCCTTTCCAGTTCAGCAATATGCTTGAACTGGTACGTACCAAAGGAGTACTGTGTTCACTGATGAGTTTGATAAGGGAAGAGTACAGTGACAAGATAACTTCTTTGAATCTTGAATATATTCCCTTGGAAACCAGCTGGCAACTAAAAACAAAATCAACAGAAGCCAGCAGGAACGGACCAACAAAAGTATTTATTCCACAAATAAATAAGCGCTTTGCTTTAATAAATTTAAAACTTCATCAGATAAAATGCTCAAACCAGTCGAAGCTTTTATAAAATATTTAAAATCTAATAAACAATCACATGACAGCTGAACCTTCCATTAACAGAAGTTAAATTTAAAGGGACAGGAATTAAAAAAAAAAAACAAAAAACACCACTACCTTTATTCCAAATTATGATGAAACTCATTATATATGTCCATTACATATGCATACTTTGCAATAAACATTCTAAACAGTATATATATTTATTTTATCTACACAGTGCCTTTAATTTTAGCAAAGAGGCTATTGATGTTTGCTCATTTAATCCCGGCAAACCCCACTTAGAATTCTCCATTATGACTTTAACAACAAATGATATTTTGTTCCATATGACTTTCTTTTGTTACCCTTTTGTTCTACTGTCATGATTGAGTTTTCTTCTAAATGACTATAAACTCTGTTAGCATTAATTACAGTATGTAGTTTATACATCATTGGTAGGCAAGTTATCAGTCTATAGGTTTTAGGACAGCTTGCAGGTTTACTCTTAAGGAGGAGTATCATTTTTCCTGTCAATAAGGTTGGTGTCTGTTCTGGATGCACATTTGAGTAGTTCTTACTCCGGGCTAAATCTTTGTGTAAATATGTTAATACTTTTAGCCAGGCATTAGGTACTGCATGTGGGCCTAGGGTTTTCCAGTTAGGAGCTTTTCTTAATTTTGTTTCAATTTCAATGGCCATTACTTTACCCCATTTCATATCATGTACATTTGAACTTCTTACTGTTTCTTTTACTTCCTCACTTCTCCTATCCATTCAGCATCTTTATTATGTTCCTCAGGGTCTTCATAGATATTTCTCCAAAATGTGTTATTTCTTTTTTGGTGGTATTTCTATTCCTTTTGTTTCACAATTCTCTACAACACTTTTTTGGGACATCAATGAATCGCTTATTTTGTACTTTTTCTTTACATTTATCTGCATATCTTCTAGGTTTTTCTGCCTGTGCTGATATTTTTGGTTTATTATTTGCAACAGAGTACAATAGATCGTGGTCTGTTCTAATACTCCCCATTGCTTTTATCATGTTTATCTTTCTAAGTATTGGAAAAAGCCACGGTGGTACAGCAGTAGCATTGTTGCCTCACAGCAAGAGGTTCTCCTGTTCGATTCTCGGCTGGAGTGCCTTCTGTGTGGAGTCTGCATGTCCTCCCCATGGTCGAATGGCGTTCAAAAGACATATGAATGGGTTTGCCTTCGTTGAAGGTTGGGTGTTGGGCTGGCACCTCAGCACCGTAAAAATCTACTGCCAATCATTAGCGGACCGTAGTTCCGCTGTGGCTACCCCTAACCGGAAAAAGCCAAAATAAGAACAAACATCTTTTTTCTTTCTAAGTAATTTTGTTGATCTTTTCCCTCTTCTATACTCTTCCAACAGCACATCTTGTCTTAATCGCTTTATAGTTTACTGTGCTTGATGTCTCCATGATAGCATTTTATTTTTTTCTCTTTTTTATCCCTTGTTGGTCTGTGTTTATTTGGTAAGATTTTACATGTTATTAATTTAGTTACACAGTAATATATCCTATTTACTTCTGTTATAGGTTCATAGGTTCATACTAGGCTATCTGCCCGAGGGCATTTACAAGCCTAGCCCATAGTTTTGTGGCTTACGCCACCCCTTTAGTATGGGGAACTATACCCATTATTTTGCTGTGCCTCTGTCGAGCAGTGACACTGAGGTAATCCCTGGGGTATATCTGCGATCTCCCATCCATTGGTCAAGATTTCTCTTGAACAAGGCCAGCGAGGTGCTCTGCCTCACATATACCGGGATTTTGTCCCACAGCATAGGGAGTCTTTGGGTGATGAATCTATCCCTCCAGCACGTCCTATTAATAGCCGTGTCAAGGTTTAAGTCTCCCGCCCTTGTGGCTCTAACGGATCTAGATTTTTTGAGGTGAAGCATATACATCAAATCTGGGTTTGACATGGCCTTGTATGTTAGGCAAAGGTCACCTCTGAGCAAGCGGTGGCGACTGAATAGAGCTGGAGTTCTTTCAGTCGGGCAGCATAGGACAGATGTTTGAGACCCTTTATCCTTTTGGTGAGGAACTTTTGTGGCCTCTCCAGCTGCTGCAAGTGTCGGGTCAGATACATTCCGAATGGGGCATTGTACTCAATCATTGGTCTGATGAGTGATGAGTATAGGGAGACTATGACCTCCCTTGATCTAGATGAGAATCCCTTCATAATAAGGTGGGCAGTGTAGAAGGTCTTCCTAACTACTTTAGCTACATGGGTGTCGAATGACAGACTACTATCAACCTGGGTCCCCAGGTCCCTGATAACTTCTTCTGTGCTCAGTGGATTGCCACCTATTTGGTAGCTAGGGGTAACCTTGTTTTTCCCAAAGGGTATGACTATGCATTTTTTGGCATTTAACTTTAGGCCATGGCTCTGGCACCAGTTATCCGTTTCTGTGAGACCCTTCTGAAGGATATCTGTGTCAGATTTGTTTCCTACTATGGCGCCCAGTTTGCAGTCATCTGCAAACTTTGTCAGCCATAACCCTCCTGTGTTTGCTTGTACTTCGGAAAAGTAGATGCCAAACAAGAGTGGGCCCAGGACTGAGCCCTGTGGTACACCACTTGTGACAGGCTTTGAGTCTGACATGGCACCAGCAACTCTGACCCTGTGGGTTCTGTCACTCAGCCAGTTTGCAACCCATCTTGTGATGTATGGGTTAACATTTAAGCTGATGAGTTTTTCAATGATACCCGAGTGGGGTATTGTATCGAAGGCCTTCGCCAGATCGAGGTAGGCTGTATGGACTGCCTTTCCTCATCAATGGCTTTGGTGACTGTTTCAAAAGTCAACCAAGTTTAGAAGGCATGATCTGGCTTTGACAAAGCCAAACTGGGATGGATCCAAAGTCTGCAAATTCCCTATGTCTTTATTTATGAGGTCCATTATGATCCTCTCCATGGCTTTGCAGATAAGGCTTGTCAAGCTAATGGGCGGTAATTTCCAGGGTCGGTGGAGGCACCGCCTTTGTGAAGTGGGACCACAGTTGCAGTGCGCCACTCCTGGGTGCGTATCCAGAGGTAAGACTATGATTAAACAGCTGTCCTAGCTGTGGGTTTAATTCCTCATTGAGTTCGTGGAGCACACAGCCGGGGACACCATCAGGTCCCATGGATGCTGTGTTTTTGCTTTGGAGAGAGCAGTTCTCACTTGGGCGTTGGAGATGTTTGGGGGCTGCAATCGCTTGGTATAGATATCTCTCCTTTTGGGGAGGGAGAAGTTTGCACTGAACCTGTCAGCCAGTATGTTGGCAATGTCTGTAGGATCAGTAATCTTCACATCATTTTGAACTAGTTCTGAACATATCTGGGAGTTTCCTCCCAGGTTTCTAACATAGCTAAAGAAGGCCTTATGATTGTCTTTTGAGTCTTTAGCTATTTTTCTCTCAAAATTTGCTTTGGATGATTTTATGAGAGCTCTTAGTTTTTTACTTATAGTGATCAAGGGTGTCTTACCTTTTAAGGATTTTGCTCTATCTTGTAGTAGCTTCCTCCTTTTGTTGTAGAGTTTGTTTATGGCTGGGGTCCACCAGACTGGACGCTTGCCTTTGGTACAAAGAGTCTTTGTTTTGCTTGGGATTGCCTTATCCATGCAGTCCTGCAGGTGCTGGTAGAAGGCATTTGTAAGTGATTCAGCGGCTTGAGTACTGTTTTCCATGGCTCGGGGCCTTAAAGGAGACCACACTAGTCTTTAGAAGTGTGAAGTCGGCTTTCGAGAAGTTCTTTACTGTGGTCTTTTTATTTCAGGTGGGGGTGGGATGAGGACCTCCAGCGAGATTAGTTTGTGATCTGATCTCACCAGTGAGGGGTATACTTCGGTGCTGAACATTGTGCTCCCATGTTCGTGATGATGAGATCAAGTATGTTTTCTCCTCTTGTGGGGATGGTGACTAGTTGTTCCATGGCATTTGAGTTTATGAATTCCAGGAACTTTTGGGCTAGGGTGTTTGGGCTTGAGTAGTGTTCCCAGTCTATATTAGGGTAATTGAAGTCACCTAGTATGATGGTGTTTGGTGATACATTTATCCCTCTAGTGTTTTCAGGAAGGCCATGTGAGGTTCCTGAGTTTGTGAGGGTGGCCTGTAACATGCTGCAATTTGCAGAGCAGTCTTGCCTATGGTTAATTGCACCTGGATTGTCTCCAATGCATCGTGCGTTGCCACCAGTCTTGAGGTGTGGGTGTCCTTGATGAATATGGATACCCCCCCCTCCTTTCTTGGTATTGTCCGGATTTTGGGGCCGGAACGCATGATATGAGGTAAAACCTGATAGTGCTGGGGTGCTCTCAGGAGCCTTGAACCAGGTTTCTGTCACAGCACAGACATCGATGTTCTCCATACTGAGAAGGGCCTCGAGTGCGTGCATTTTGAGATTTAGACTTCTGGCATTGAGCAGCATTACCCTTAGTTTTTTCCTTTTTGTGTTCTAGGGTGGTAGGTTTAGAATTTGAGCCTTGCCTAAAAAGGCACTATGGGGTGGCAAGAGCCTTTGCCAATATCCGGAATCCCAGGGTGACAGGTGCAAGCCGTCCCTTGAAGCAGCGTGGCTTGTCCAGCATGTCATCCCAGGCAGACAGACATTGGATCCCCTTTGAATGACACCAGAGTTTAAGCCAATTGTTAAAGCTGATCATCTTATCTCTGTATTGTGGCATCATTCTTGGTGAAGGTAGGATACTGCTCAAGGTCAGGGTCATACCTGCCTGGGCTACATAATCAGAGAGCTCCTCAATGTCTCTTTTCATGTAGTCCAAGGAGGTACGTCTCAGGTCGTTTACACCAGCGTGGACAATGACTGAGTCGTATTTGTACCTGCTGTTGAGAGACCTGAGTGCTTGCATTATGTGGCGGATTCTAGCGCCCGACAGGCAGCTTACTGTGACCTTCTCCTTACTCAGTCTGGTGAGCGGGACGTCAGTGTGTCTGACTATGGAGTCACCAATGACTAGTGTGTCTGGCATTGTGTTTGGCCTTAAGGGCTGTGACTGTTTGACACTCTGACACTCTTATGTCACATGAATTTCTGTTAATAGTTTTGATTACTGTGCTCATCAGTTTTATCAGACTTCTTACATTCTGGGTCTTATTTACTTTCTATAATCTATTTTTTTCATCAATCAATGTCTCTATCCAGCTCTATTAAATCAAGCAACTCTTCCCCTTAGAACATTTTCTTCTAAATCAAGGGCACTTTCTTTGTTCTCTGTTTCATGAAGGCATTCTACAGAAAGTTCTAGAACATCTTCCTGTGACATATTCTCTTCAGCTGCATCCTGCATCATCTGTTGCTCTTTCATATGGGAACTCACTGGTCTATCACTCCACAACATTGACTGCATCAGAGTTGCCACTGTTTCCTGTTCCTTGTCTCCTCTTGAGTGACACCGCTGGTATCAGCTGAGACAAGACAATAAGATACTTCAAAGCTATTCATATGCCAAGAAGGCTGGTCTCCCTATTTTGGTTTGGCTGGGTCTAGCAAAGGAGATGGTGGAGGTAGGCAATGTGCATACATTCTTAGGTGTTGGTCTGCTTCTTTTTCAGGTAGACATTGCCAGATCCTATGATGGATGGCCAAACAATAATTTTCCAAAAAAGTGAGTAGTCAGGGTCTTGTTTTTGATTTCTAGTTTCAGAGGAGAAAAATCTCAGTCATATCATCCTTTGCAGGCATACAGCTGAAACTGTGGCCATTGCAAAAGCTTCAACAAACTCAGATTTGCAACACGACATATGGCATCTTACCATGAAACCTGTAGACAGGGTCTCACAGAGATCCCTCTTGAGCTCTGACTTGAAGAGGTCATCAAGCTTATTCAGAGCCTTTTTCACTGAGTAGGCCTGGAAATGAGGCAAGTTAAATAGCTGAAGGCTTTGAGCTCCAGCACAGCAGAGAAGTACAATGTTTTGCCACATCTGTGTACAGCCCTAGACTCATTTTTTAGACAGCAAGGTAGCAAAATGTTGTATTTTCTGTGACCAATGCCAGACACAAGATATCACCCAGAAATCAATAATTGTTCTGTCCACTTATGAAGCAGATTTGTAAGGGAATCAGACATATATGTCCAGTGGTCCACAGGCAAGGTGTTTCTATGCTGTCCTTGTGGCAAAGTGGGGCTAATATCAAGCTCCTTGGAGAAAAAAAACCTCTTTGAATCACTTCTCATGGAGGGGTTAGGGACTTAAAGTCAGTCTAAGCAGATATGTGCAAGTCTGATGGCATTTCCAAAGTCCAGAGGAATGACCATCTGCCATACCTCTCAACTATCCAGATTTTTGCAGAATGTCCAGATTTCTGCCTCATATTTTTGGTCTGTTCCTCATAAAATGTCTGTTTTTCTGCAAATCACTGAGGATTGAAGCCAGTAAATAAAATAATACATCTGACTTGAGACTTCATATCCCTCAGAAAATGCAGACTAATGCAAATCCTGTTAAACTAGCAACTTTATAAGTTTATTAGAGCAATGTTTAAAATTTGTCTCTAGTTTTGGTCCTTTGTCCCCCCCCCCCCCATTATAGTAGGTTCTGTCCAGAGTTATTGCTCTAAGAGGTTGAGAGGTATGCATGTGCTGAAAATATTGAATTATCTTTGTCCATCTCTAAGACGGTGGTCTTGAGATTCTCAAAATTCTCAGTGAATCCTGAGGGCGTGGGAGAGACTTGACTCTTGTTGCTCATATTGAGTGGGGTGGGACATGGGAAAAACTGGCATCAACTATTTAGGGGTTGGAGACTGGCTCTAGCACAGCAATACCCAATGACAGGGGTAAGGGATCTATGCACAACTCGGGGTGGAACCAGACTTCTAATAGCTGCTTGATATCTAGGCTCTGAGACATGAACCTTGATGTGGGAAGAACAGATGGATGCTCCTCACCAGGATCTGCATATCTGTGGCCAGACTTCATGTTAAATTGCTTACAGACTAGCTCCATCTGATTATCCAAAGCATGACACGGCATAAATCTTGACAGTCAGCTATGCACCATGCCTTCTAATCCCAGTGTGCTCAGCTGAGTTCAAGAAATAGTTAGGGCTTAAGATCTTGTTAGTCAGTGGAGAGCTGATAACCTGCAGGTCTGAGTGGTGGGCTGGGCATGAGATGCACATCAAAGAGATTCACGTTTGGACCTGCTTTTCAACTGTTTATCTTTGTGTCAGTGCTACAAAATAAGACTGGAGCTACAAGGAATACTCTTTACAAGAAGTCTCAACCACCAACGTTTTCATAAACTGGCCCAAAAACCTTTCTCTCTCTATGTTAAGTAGTTAGGTTGAATCTATGCTACTTATTTCCATATCATGCTGTTAGTAGAGACAGTAGAACCAGCCTGGTGCTTACAGCCATTCGGAATTTATTACAATGTTTAAGAATGTGATTTCAGGAGATTATTGATGATACCAAAACCCAGTACATGAACTGGTTAGCTTTGGGGATGTGTGCTCTTATGCAGATGTGTTACATCAGAATCAGTATTTGGAAGGGTGCTTAAACATCTTCAAACATAGGAATTTACAGACAAAAAAGTCAAATTCTGATTAGTGGAGAATAAACATCCAACCTAGAGTCCAGCAAGGAAGGAGTGCTTCACATTTAGATCCTCTGGTATAACATATCTTAAATGTGAACTAGGTCAAAACAAAACTGCAACAATGCAACACACATTAGGCACACAACTGCGAATAAAAAAATGAGCAAACAGAAAACAATAAGGAAATGTAAACACTGCAGCTTTCTTGGGCAGGGGACTGAAAGCAGGCTGTGGGAATGCTACTGCCTTCAAATTAAAAAAGCACAACCATTAAAATGACCACATCAAGTGCTGTGAACTCTGTATGCTAAACTCTGATGGTCAGCATGAAGTTCTTTCTCTTCAGTATCCTACTCTGGCATGCTGGAGAAGTAATGCTGAATCATTAATCCACAAGGTTTATAAGTATCTCTGAATCAAGACCTTTGCTGTTTTATTACTATATCTGCAGCTGTCAGGGAAAATGTACTTATTCAACAATTGCATAGTCAAGTTTTTTTGAAAAAAGTATTTGCACAGCATTTTCAGTTTTTTCCTAGTATCTTTCAAGATAACACAGACTTCAGAATCTCTAATACTCCAAAGGAAGAGTTACATGAAGGCACTACTGAATACAAATGTTGAGGCCAAATGATTTCAATAAAGATATGCACACATGGGAATGAAGCATATGCATTTCATGGTATGAAGATGTGTTCATGGTTTCAAAGAAAGGTCATATTTTGGGTAAGCACACACAAAAATGAAAAGTGTCATGTGGCAAAATATTTTTTATTCCATTCACTGACTCCACTATCCAGTGGTAATGCAAAACAGTATAATCAGTCATCTTCAAAATAAAACCACACTAACCTACTAATTTACAGATTATTCTATTACTGCCTGTTCTTTCTCCAGTTTGAAAGCGCATACATTGCCAGCTGCAGAAACTCAACTAAAAATGGATGGTTATATTAAGATGCCTGCACTGCAAATCAATTCTATAATTATAGCCTTGCTTTGTATTACTCATGTATACATGGAAAGCATGCTGCTGATGTCCACAAATTTAGAAAAGAATTTCAAATAGATGACAATGATCTGTAAAAACAAAGGAGTTACCGATCCCCCCCTAAAAAAAAAAACATATTTGTACACAGTGTGTGTGTGTGTATGTGTGTGTGTGTGTATATACATGCATGCATTGCATATGGAGAAAATTTTAAGTAGATAAAACTCTATTGTAATGAAACAATATAAAAAGTTGAGAAAAATCATCTTGTATTACATAAATGGATGGCACAAAGAAGAAGATAGTAGCACTGTCATCTCACAGCAAGACATTCCCCAGTTAGATTCTCAGATTCTTACATGGGGGTGCCTTATGTATGGGGTCTGTTTGTCCACCCTGTTTTTGCATGTGTTTTCTCCAGGTGTTCTGACACCTCTCAAAGACATATGGTACGCTTCCTGGCAACTCTAAATTCTCATAGGTGTGCGTGTGTGTGTGTGTGTGTGTGTGTGTGTGTGTGTGTGTGTGTGTGTGTGTGTGTGTGTGTGTGTGTAGCTAAAACACAGAAGAAAGGCCTAGCACTCAAAGCAGTTCTGACACCTCTCAAAGTCATATGGTACGCTTCCTGGCAACTCTAAATTCTCATAGGTGTGTGTGTGTGTGTGTGTGTGTGTGTGTGTGTGTGTGTGTGTGTATATACATGTGTGTAGCTAAAACACATAAGAAAGGCCTAGCACTCAAAGCATTGTGTCACTATGTTTCCTCCGCATACCTCCCAACTGTACAGATTTACGCAGAATGTCTAGATTTTGGACTTATATTTTTGGTCCATTTTTCATAAAATTGTGTTTTTCTGACAAATTAGTAGCAAATCATTAAAGATTAAAGTTAGAAAATAATGACAGCCATCTTAGCTTCAGATTCATATCCTTCAGAAAATTCATGTTAACCCAAAACCTGTTACTCTATCAACTTTCTAAGTTTGTAAGAGCAATATTTAAAAATTGTCCCCATTTTTATGCCTTTGTCCCACTTTTATTCATGGTTTTGTCCAGATTTCTTGCTCCAAGAGGTTGAAAGGTATGTTCCTCTGTGACATTGCACATCTGATAAAAGAAAATAAACTGTAATGTAGCCCTTCTAAAATGTGCAGCAGCATTTGAATCTGTACGTCTCCTTGCTTATGAACAGACAAGTTTTTCCTTTCTAGCATGTGTCAAATCAAAACATTTGTACTATTTGTGAAATTAATCCTACACTACAAGCTAGTCGTCCAGCTTTCTTCTTTCATTACTTTCAGGTCACTTAAAAAAATGAGGAGAACTCAATAAAAATGCAACAACCAAGAAAGACTTCCAAGACAAACTGTTTAACTGAATACCTGATGAATATTCGTGAGGTCGGTTTGGACATGTCCAGGACCATTCATTAAATAGTCATACATATCACCAGATGTTAAGAGGAGGGCAGACCTTGCTAATGTGCATCTGTGAGGGGTACGAGGATGCAATTATGCCCATAGTTGAGAACCCACATAATTTTAATCTTTTCCTGTTTTTGTAGTTTATATCCCTCCTCTGAAGGGCAGTGCTGAATCAGGCTTTTCCCTAGCAGTGGTCAGTCGTTTCCCTACATGTACTGATAAGGAGTTAATCAGATTCTAACTATCTGAACACAGCTGGTAGAATTAGCTCTTTATTATAGTTCAAACATAGATACATTGGTTGTGTGAGATTGCTACATACTGTTTGGAAGAGTCTCTCCTTTACCAACTGTTGTGCAGTCATTGAGATATGCTGTCAGCTGAGATCAAGGTATAGTTTTTGAGTGATCAAACACCAACCTCAAGAGTCAGAAGATGGGTTTCCTGCTGCCAGTCAGAACAGTGCAAACCAACCACCAGGACTAGAACACACTTTGGATTGTGGAGTTATAAACTCTAATGAGAAATCGCATCCGTAGTAAAAAAAGTATAACATTAATTGAAAATCAATCATCAGGCTTGGTCCATTAAACTCGTGCACTGCAAAAGGCCAATTTGTGACACTCATACCAGCTTTAAGTGGCATAGTGAATATTTTATCTCTTGGGAGGTGCCACTAAGCTCTCATTGTAAGTAATTTACTCTGGTGAAAGCCTGCCTCACTTCCAAAAGACTTGCTTTTGTTGTAAATGACTTACTCCAGTGTAAGGTCTGCCTATGAAACAGGCACACACTGGGTGCAAATTCCAAAAGACTTGCTCTCAGTGTAAGTGCCTTACTCTTGTGTATTACATTGATCCTCAGTGTAAGCCGGCTATATAGACAGGCCTTACAACAGAGTAAGTCACTTGCACTAAGAACAAATCTTTTGGAGTCTGACTCTATGTTTCACTAATACGTTCATCCCGAAGTAGAAGAACAGTCAGTCAAGACATACAAAGCCAAGGAAGACTGCTGTGATAGATCAGTCCCTACCATTCACCCCAGCTTTCAGTGGCAAACCTAGCAGCTACCTCTCTCAGAAGAAATCACTACACTGTCATGGTGGCAACAGGGGGAGGATGGCACTGGAAAATGCATCTAAACTGCCAAGTCAGTAAAACAATTTAATGATTTCCAGTTCATCATTCTTGCTTTCATGGTTTTAAATCTTTCCAGAGTGCAAAGCTATGCTTTCAAATACTGAAAGGAGGCTACAGTTGACAAATCTGATTTGGTTGCTGAAGCAAAAATACACCTAGCCTTAGAAATGCAATCTAATATATAATGTATGTTAAACACTTAGACCACACTCTGTTTCACAGGTAGCATCCACAAGAACTTGAAAAAAAACTCAGAGGTAGTAGCATCTCTTGTGGAATGAGCCCTGATGGGTTTTCCATCTGTAACAAAAACAAAGGTTATGTACTCACCATAACAATGCATTTGCATTGTCCATTTTCATTTTTCCTCAACTGATGGGTCTAGGATCTGACATTGGATCAAGCTCAGCTATTTTTACCAGATTCACGGATCCAGCTTTTGAGCTCCTTCCTTTACCCATAATGCCCCACTCTCCTGGTATATCTCAGATCGAGTTTGCTGCCCCAAACACAACACGTTCATGGCACTCTACTATAAAAAACACAGGATAAGGACATACAGAAAGGCTGGAGCTCAAAGCAGGGAACATGCTAGTTCCCAAAAGAACACCCCTTAGGCCTTATTAGGACAGAGGGAAAAAGGTTGGGAGTGGGGAGTTGAGAAAGAATGAAATTGGACAAGTACATAACTTTTGTATCGGATGCTGTCATTTGCATTCATTCTTTAACTGATGGGACAGAGTCCCCGGCTAGATGAACCTTGGGTAGTCCTCATGGAAGGATATTCCACAGAACAGTGGAACCAAACACTGCCCTATTTCTGGATAGTATGTCTAACATGTAATGATCAATAAAGGTATGAGCATAGGATCAAGTGGCAGCTGTACAAATATCATCTATGGAAGCTTTTAAACAGAAGGCTAATGAGGTGGCCACAGATCTCATGGAATGTGCTTTGGGGGTGCTTGGGTAAAGATAAACCTCTTTCTTTACAGAAAAAAAAGATATACAATCTGTTAACCATTTGGCTAACGTCACTTTAGAAACTTCTTTACTGAATTTGTTCTTGGAGAAAGATACAAACAATTGATCAGATTTTCTGAAATCCTGTGTTCTGTGTAAATAAAATCTCAGCTGCTAATGTACATCCAGAAGATGCAGTATATATTCACCTTTGTTTGAGAAATTAGGGAAGAACACAAGTAAACTGATAACCTGATTTAAGTTGGATTTGGAAGCTACCTTAGGTAGAAAGGATGGGTTTTTGAGTAACGAGACCCTATCTTTACAGAAGATCAAGTATGGAGGTCTTACAGAGAGGGCTTGGACTTCAGATACTCATCTAACAAGAGGTTATAGTGATCAGAAAAATTGTTTTCCAAGAAAAATCTTAAAGTTAATCTTAGTGGAAGGCTCAAAGGGAAGTTGCATAAAAGGCTGTAAGACAATAGTCAGTTCTCAAGGGGTATAGGATCTTTAACTGGGGGCCTGAGTAAAAAGGTACCTTTAAGGAAAGCCTTGCATAATCTCAATGAAGCCAAGGAAGAATGATTCTCTCCTGGGTGAAAATATGAAATGACCATTACTTGAACTTTATTAGTAGAGTTCCTCACCCCCCCCCTTTGTTAAAAATTAAAGCCAAAAAGTTGAGAACTGCGGAGAATGGGATGGGATAAGGATTCAAATCTCTCTGAAGGTCCCACATTCCTCTTATAAATTTTACTAGTGGAAAGCTTCTGAGAGGATACAATAATTTGTCAAACTGGGGGGAAAAACCCTGGGCTGTTTACCCATCACTGGAACTGTAAAAAACATGTGGTTCACTTGAGACCACTGATGTCTGGATTCTGCACACCTGTCAGGTGAAATAGGAGGTCTGGACTTGTGGAACTCCATCTTTTTACTATCTCGCTGATTCCTGAAGAAGTATCTCTGAGGAGTAGAAAAACAGATCCAAACATAGACAGGGTCTTTCCATCTTGCTCATTTCTGGAGAGTGCTTCTTTAACTTTGAGACCAAACAAAGATGATGCATCAAAGGGAGCACTGACGAATGAAGACTTGAAAGGCTCTGCAAAAAAACACAAATGCATCCAGACAGCCCACCTGACCAATACATCTAAACCTGCAGCCATGCAGGTACCATTAATGACGTGCGAGATTAACCTCATGGACGCACTGGAGATGGACTGTAGGGTGGCCAGTTGTGAAGAAGCTTTCTTCTCGTCCTCCACAGACATGGACTCCCAAAGACATCTGGAAAACTCCTTGATCAAATCCTTTTGTAGCCTGGTGAAATGTGTCAAATAATTTAGCAACTGAAGAGCAAAGGTTGCTGAGGCATAAATGCACTTGCCAAATCTGTCCAATGCCCTATACTTTCTATCAGGGGATGGACAGACGAGCTCTGCCTGCAAGCTCTCTCTTAGCAGCTGCCATCACCACCACCACAGCATCTTTAGGGACTCCCTGGTTCCAGTGGACTGTATCTTTAGGAGGAGCTATAAACTTGTCAGGTTGCTTAAGTATAGGAGCCATTGTAATGGGTTCCTTCCATGCTTGGCATGAGATAAGATCAATTAACTCATCAGCCAGAGGGACCACCCAAGATGTAGCCAGACCAGTCCCCAAAACTTCCAGAAACACAGACTCCTCTTGGTAAAGGATATCGGAGGACCATCCACCTCTCTGTTTAAGATGTTCTAGGATCTCTCCAAAAGAGACATTATCAGGTGGAGATCTAGGGGACCTTCTCCTTCATCAAAGTCTGTGTTTTCAGTGACAGATTCCTTAGGGGAATCTAGGTACTTCCTTTTACATGTTGTCTTCCTATGGACATCTCCAGTGGGATGATCTGGTGAAGTATCAGAAAAACTTTGAGAGCCCTGTATGACAACTGGCTAAAGGCTTGTATGGGGTGGCTGTCCCAGTGGAGTAAGAATGAGAGGATCAGTGCTCAGAGTCAGTGGAGGAACCATAGAATCTGAAGAAGGCAAAAAGGTTATTTCTGTAAATAAGAAGAAAACCCTCTCCACAGAGAAGTTTCAAGAGAAAGTGCAGCCAGTCGCCTAAGCAATGAAGCCACCTGTGCCAACCTCTGTAATCCTGTAGATTTCTACCTCAGAGAGGGGGCTGAGATATCCAATGCCAAGGTGCATAGAGGCAACGATGGCTACGACAGCCATGGAGTTGATCCCAACACCCCCAACCTCCCCCCAGAGTTGGCACCAACATTTCAGCTCCAGGAGTCTTCTTGCTCCAACAAAGTTGGAGCTGGTCAACTCAGGGGAATAGTTGCAGTTGAAGAACAAGTGGTTCTCTGATCTGACAAAGACATATTAGAAGATCTCAGATCCAAGAGCTTCAAAACCACTGGTTGGATCAGAGAAGATGATGTCACATGATGTTGAGATAAGGGCAGACTCACGGGCCCCATGGGAGACAGAGTTGGGATGACCCCCATGTGAAATCTGAGCCCTGGGGAACTTCTATTTCATCCTGTCAAGATCTGCTTCAGACAAGCTCCTAGAGGACCTGAGGGATAAAGTAGTAGATGGTGGTCTGAAAGATTTTCTAGGTGTTTCCTGTAAGAAAGGCAAATGGAGTCCAGGGGAAATTGATCTGTAGTGAAAAGTGATTATTGGATCCAAGGAGATTTGGATCTCAATGTAGTAGGCTCTGAGAATGGTGTTGGATGTGATATCATGGTATCTTTAGCTGGTGTCACAGAAGTTGGAATTGAGCAGGGAGAATGATCAAAGGTCCATTTCCTGGACTCTTTTTATTTAAAAGCAGAGTCCAGCTTGCCTTTGTCCATCCCACTAGAAGGAGATTGAGCTCCAGCCAAGGCAGAAACAGGAGAAGAAGGAAGCAAACCTTTATAAATTAGCTTATTCCTTCTTTCACTTAAAGCACAGGAATTTAACCATGAACAAACTGAACAGTCTGCATCCAGGTAGGCAGTACTTAAACAATGCAAACACTCCTTCTGGGCATCTGATTTAGGGATCTTATGCCCACAGGAGATGCATTTTTTAAATCCCAAAGGCCTGTCAGCCATAACAACAAAGCTAAACTATTCTTAAAACAAAAGGGTGAAAAGGATAATTTTTATTTAAAGAAAGAAAGAAAGAAAATACCAACAATGGTATTCAAAGGATACCCAAAATTGGGTAAGTAGATGAAAGGAAGGATACCAGTGATGGTATGAAAGACAGTACCCCGACACAGGTAGAAAGGCCTGAAAAAAAAAAAGGGCAGAAAAGAAAAGATGATAGTGGATAGAAGACAAACAAGTTCTATCCAACTGTAAAGAAAGGAGGAGGGAAACAAGCCAAGTACAAAAAATTTCACAAAAAAGGGATATAAAGCTGTTTCTTAATCTCTGTAGCTTGAGAGAAGGAATCTGCATCCAAATGATGTGGCAGCAAACGAGAGCCGAGATATACAAGGACAGTAGGGCATTATGGGTAAAGGGAGGAGCTCGAAAGCTGGAGCAGTGAGTCTGGTAAAACCGGTCAAGTTATATCTGATGCTGTATCTGAGAGCCATCAATTGAATGAATGAAAATCAGACCCCTACATAACCAGTAATCAAAACTGAAATAGTTTATATTATTACCACTGCACTCAACTTATAAAGCACAAAGAAGACAAAAGAAATTGTCCACACTGCAGTGGCGGATTTAGGCATTGGTGCAGGGGTGCGCGCCGCCCCCTTTTTAAAGCTGCTTGGAACTCTTATTAGAAAAAATGCACTGCACCATTATTTTGTTTTAACTAGAAAATATGCCGCCAAAATGGTACGTTTTTCCCTTTCAACTTGCAAACTTTTTTTTCTGGTGAAAGACGTTTCGGAGATGCAATTGGAGGTTGTGGTCAGGTGATCTATATGACGATCCTGAACTGCTCCTCCAACTGTATCAGGTGAGAGTGATATGTAGAAACCCACAAGCTGCGATTCTTATTGGTGAGAAAGAGAAGCAGTCTGATAAGCAGAGTGTGCTTTTTCAGTTTTACTACGAGAAGTAATAGTAGGTATATCAGATTTGTAATACTGCCTCTGATATATATGTGCTGTGTACATTTATGAGAAATTAAGCATTGTTTATAAGCCTGCTTATGATACTATACTTAATATCAATGATGATTTGAATATTTCAAACTATGGGTGACATTATCAGATTCCAGCATACTACCTATGGTATAATTTATACTGCCTGTCGGTGTACTCACTTATTTGTATTATCTTTACCTCCTTTGTACTCCATAGCATTTTCTCATTTGTTGCATATGTATAAGTTTACCTTTTGTAATTGTTTGCGTTCTGTTATCGCCGGGGCTGGCCTGGACCTGAAATAAATCCTCTGCGATCTCTCTTTACCTGTCCACTGTCCCTGATTTAGGCTCAGAATTTAGCTCTGTCCCTCTTTATCTGTGGTGACTTAGACTCAATAAAATAGAATAGTTACTGCTTTTATATTGCTTTCGGTTTACTTTAGAAACTATGTTCACTTACTCTATCAAAATACCTCAAGTTAGCACATACAATATTTTAAAAGTGACCCTGATTGTTTTTGGATTTGTCCCCAATTCTGTTGCTATGGATCAATCCTATCCTCCACCGTGGTTAATAAACATAAATAAATAAAACAACCAAACGCCACCGTGAGACTACAGTTACTGACCTAGAACGAATTTCTTGTAGGGAAAAATTATCATAAATGTGATTAATGAAACAGCAAGTTTTCTTCTGTTTTTCAACTTCCAAGTAACAACACACCTAACTTCCTCGTTGTCTCTCTCTAATTTAAAAAATAAATCAAGCATACGAGGCCTGAACGTCACAAGCGAGCTCTTCACTCTTTCTTGTTACTACCTGTAGTAAATTGAATCTTGTGGGCACTGGCCACCACTGCCTGTCAGTCAAGTTATGTTCCTGCCTTGGTTGTGGCTCTGAGTGACGAGCTTGAGGATTCCACTGGTTTGCACTGCCAAACTCCGCCGCGCGTGCTCGACGACAGCCCTAGTTTGTACTTCAGCCAATACTGTGCGTGCTCTGATCGCTCTCATTCAGAAATCCCAGAGAAAAGAAAAGAAGCCAAGCAAAGGCTTTACTGCAGTGGCAGTAGCAGCAGGGAACAAATGTTAAAAACAGTCTTACATTTATCTGTTCCACTTTGGTTGGCATCGTTTGAGAATAGTTGCGGACTTTTCTTAACATGTCAGTGGATCTTGATTATCAGTGATCTGCTGGTCTTTCTGCGACTTCCAGAACTTGTGTGGCTGACTCTTCCTTCGGAAACCGATTTTGTGTGTATTTGTTTTGACATGAATATAAACAACTATGCCTGACCAGATCACAGTGGCGGAATTTGTGGCGGAGACTACGGAAGATTACAAATCACCCACAGCTTCTAACTTCACCACTAAGATGGGTCAGTGTAAGACCACTGTGTCAGCACTGGAGGAGGTAAGGACTCTGTCTATGAGCTGTGATGACAGTTTGTGTAAAACCTTTGTATTTACCAGCCACCAGTTCGATTCCCGATTGTGTATCACCCCGTCTCTTTATTGCACAACTTGTTCATTGAGTATAAATAATTAGTTTTTTATTGACCTAAAAGAGATCTGAATATGCAAAAGCTCTTGTCAATATGGGTAAAAGTCTCAATTTTAATACGTGCATATCATATCCTGCTTTGGAGTGACTGCATTTATATATAAGCTCAAAGACGAGGTACATTGTAGTTTTGAAATAGTAAAATGTGGTCCAGATTTGATGTGTGTATTTGTGTGTTTATGACTTTGAAAAGTACTTCAACTTAATCATGTATAAAAACATGAGTCTGATACCATCTGTGTAAGCAAACTCTTACAGAGAAGTTTTGAAATACAGCTGCATACCTATAATTTATTATAGATGTGTGATTTGATGTATATATTCTGTTACTACAGTATTTTCTGTGTATGCAGATATATGAAGTGCAGTGATCAGGGATGTGATATAGTCTCCATGTTTGAAAATTAAATAATAATAAAAATTCGACACACTATCACACATGGCAATTTGCACTGCAACTGTTTACAGTTACTCCATTTCTACTTACCCTTTATTGTGCATTGAATTTATTACTTGCAGCGAGGTTAGGGAATGTGCATAAATGCAACATAACTAAAAACAGTAGAGAAATCTAGTACACAAAGAAGCTTACCAATAAGAGAGAAAGTGTAATGCTATGTTTTTATTATTTAATTTATTTATTTATTTACTTTTCTAATTCTCTTTCTGTCCATAAATTTATTTATATTGTAAATATAGTAATCTTTTTTTTTTTTGTTAAATATAGCAGTTTATATCAACATGCTCACTGAACCACAGCTCAAATAATCTCTACATTTCCCTTTTTGTCTGGTTATATAAGTGCCCATTTTTTTTTTAAAATGAAATGAGTGACTATGTAATTGGGCTGCTTACATGACATATGGGCTAGAATTTAGCAAGTAGTACCAAGCCCAACTTACTTCATTGATTTCATTTGTCTGATTGGAGATAACATTGGGTGGGGAACCATTCACACGTTTGCTGCATCTGGTTCATTCTTTTCCCATGTATTACTAGAAATACTTCCTCATTTTCTGGTGTAAATTCATATGGATGTTTCCATCTGGAGGTAATAGCATTCCTGATTATCAGTGCCAGCTACAGCAACTCTCCTTGCAAAGTCCTTTCTTGCTGTGGTATGCTTAAGGTAATCCAGATGTTTTATGAAAATGGAAGAGGCACTTTTATGGGAAATAGATATACATTTAACTCATATAGACTATGCCATCCTGAAATGGAAGATAGTACAAGAATGGGACTTAGAAACTGTGTTAAGGTAATTAACAGCTATGCCATCTGAACTAAGGATATAGTCTTGCTTGAAACTGTGCATTGAACCCAGTGCCTATGATGAATAAATGTGAGCAGTTTTGAAGGATACTAGGGGACATGTTTATCTCCCGTATAATGTCCATGGTTCTTTTCACAACCTTTGTACTTGCTTCATACTCATTACGTTCCACATGCCTCCAGCTCAGAAAACAGCTGCATATGACTATGTGCTGTCTTAATTCTGCTGGTGATTGTAATTAGAGGTGATCTTGAAACAGGAGATGCAGGACAGATGTAACTTCCAACTCATTCATTTGCCAAAAGAAGGATTTATACAGAGCCTCCCTTAGTTGTAAGTATATCCAAAAAATCCCTTTTGCTTAAATTATATTTGTTTTAGGAAGAAGAATGAAGTCACTTAAGTCTTAACCTTCATTATAGTGATGTTGGACAGGCCATGACAAAAAACATTTATTGTACCATTCATTCCATCACACACTATCTACCACATTTGTGAAACCCAGAAGGTTCCAGAAAGGAATTAGGGTTGCCACCTTTTCACATGCCCAAAGTGGGACATTTCTGGTACAAACGTCAGATTTGGCAGGCCAAAACATACCCACGGCCAGTACAAAGGACAGAATTTCATTTTTTTGCCTAAATGAAAGCTTATTATTGTAGCATTTTAGCTGCTTATTCTGTTTCTTATAACATTAAGGTGTTTCAGATAAGAATGACTGTTTTATGCAACTATTACATAAAATATAAGAAATAATTTGGCCCTAAAATCTCAGGACATTTGCCATTTTTACAATTTTTTTGCAGGACACAACTGCCCAAAGAGGGAC
This sequence comes from Protopterus annectens, assembly GCF_019279795.1. Taxonomy (NCBI): domain Eukaryota; kingdom Metazoa; phylum Chordata; order Ceratodontiformes; family Protopteridae; genus Protopterus; species Protopterus annectens. Next base: position 1,216,418,122 of record NC_056731.1, on the reverse strand, counting down.
TATCCCTCTCAAAGTGGAACAGGTGGTAACCCTAAAAGGAATCAAAGATCCTAGAAGTCCAAGAGGCCTAAAAGCTTAGCTAATACTTCAGAGCTTTCTGACTGCTTTCCAAAATACAGCATCGTTTCAGCTGTTAAAGTAAACCTTTAGGTTACCAAAGAAGGCAAGTGTGGGACCTTTAGTAAACATCCTTATACCCTACTTCAGAAGCTTCTGCTAATAAAGTGCAGTCTAAGTAGCTGATGAGCAGTAACTGCCTCTGTGTATGTTCCCTGGTTAGGCATCTACAATCACCTTAGTTACATGACGCCATCACAATTGTTCACCTTACAGTGCTTCCAACCTAGTGCAAAATTGCTACTTAGCCTCTTTCACTATTATGTTTACTCAACTTATAAAATCCAGTTCAAGACCTACAACCTAAAGAACACCACCACTGTAAAAATAGTTTGTGCCGAAGAGTTTTCCATTTACACTTCTTTAATAACCCCTATGGTTGCAAAGATATAGACATTTGTTTAAAATGTTGTAACATAATTTGATTTTATAAAAAAGCTTAGGCTCTGCCATTGGAGGCTACAGTGCAAACTTCCAGAGATCGATTTGAGGGGGTGAGTTAAGGTAAATCAGTTAAGGAATAGCTTAAACTGTGAGAGCTGCCAGTGTTCGACTGTTGTTCTGTGTCTGCTTTGGATGTTTTTACTCACCCTGGCTCTGCTCTGCTTTTAAATCCAGAGGCGTTCTTAAGTTGATTGTTCCTTATGTACATTTGACTTCAGAAGCTCCTCACAGCTGCATCTCATCTGCTTATAGTGGTGAATACTAGAAGATCTTACTAGGGAAGCCCTTACCTTAGACAGCTAACATTCATTTTCTTCCATTCATATGTACCTAATGCAGTACCTAAAGTGTGAACCCCCCCCCCTTTTCTAGCTTACACAGGAAGTGGTTCTACCACCAAACCCTTTTTGGGTCCAATCCACTATACATGAAGTGAGTTCCAGAATATGTCTGCCTGAAATGGATTAGGACTGTTGCTCTGTTCTGAATGAGAGTGGAACAGTTGTCCATTGCTACTCGGCTGTGGAATCACTCCTATCATTGTTTTCTTGTTCAGCAGACTACTGTCAAAGCAAAACTCTTGGGCATTGAATAAGAAACTGTCACAGCATTTTTTTTCTGACTACTGTGCATATTTGTGCAATGCACAGGAGAGAAGAAAGAAGGAAGCGATTCTCTTAAGCCCATTTTTAGGTCTGGGATCAGACTAGCTAAATAAAGTGCATTGAGGCAGCACCATCAGCTTATTATACTAGTTACGCTGTGTATAATTTCACTGGTTAATCTACTAGTTACCAACTACTAAGTAAGACTTGCCTAGCAGGCAACCAGCTACAAGTAAGATGTATTTTCCCCAGCTGGTTTAACTAGTTTCGATACACTTGCATTACTTATTGCTGGGTTGTCTGTTTTTAAATCCTTTTCTGCTATTTTCTGTTTTGGTTTTTACTGATGTTACTGGGTTGACTTTTCACTTTTGCTTTCTTGCATTTAAACTACATTTGGATGATATACCTGTTACGGTTCTGTTTTCTGGTAGTGTACTTTTTCACTTTAACTGTTTATAGTGAGTATAGTAGCTGTTCCACTGTATTTGCTACTTGAGAGAATTGCTACTGTTTTCTGCCATTGAATTGATGCCTGCTGTTAAATGGATTTGATTTTGTATAGCTGTCATATATTCTACTGTCCTTTGCACTTTTACTATTCTGATTGTTATCCTAGTTGGTTATTTGATATTTAATTCTTCACCTGCAAGCTATCATTGTTATTATTAGCTGTTTATGGCATTAGCTTCTTCATTGTGCCTACCTAATTATTACATTAATCTGTCCCATATTTTGCTAACTTACCTTACAAACTAAGCCAAACCATGCCACTGGAGCAACTTACTACTAATTTAGAGTCTACAATTAATAATCACCACACCAAGCTTAACTCTTACCTTAAATACCTAAGTTTACCGCTATCATCTTAACACTAAACTTTAAGCTACATATTTCTTTGTGGTTATCTCCTACCAGTAACAGTATTTTTATATATTCTACAGCCTTTATTAAACCAATTGCTTGCTTAAGATCAAAACTGTTTCTCATAATGTAGCTTTAATATGTTTCCCCTGATTACACAAAAAGAAATGCTGAAAACATCCAAATGCTTCAATCTCTCAACTTACGTCTACTTATTCATTTTGTTCTTTTTGTAAACCTTCTTTAGTCTAATTCTGTTTATGTATTAATGAAATGTCCCACTTAAGTGACACTGGGGCATAAATGCATATTATATTTTTATTAACAAAGTTATGTAATGTATTAAACACTTGGTTGCCATTGGTCAGATTCAAATATCATTGATACCAGCCCAACACCACAGTTGCCATGGAACCTCTCTTCGAAATTATAGCAAAGTATTAACACATTTCTTGGATTAAAGTGAACTCTGAAACCATTAAGTACATGGTGTACTTAGATAATCTTCTGTTGATAAAATTTAGTTGAAATATATTTCGTACATATTATGTATCTCTGTTTTAGTAAGTTAGATTGATTATGGATTATCCTATTAAACTTAATAAAGCAGAGTTACATGATTAAATGGACCAATATCATTTTCAAGTTGGTGACTCTAAAGTTGTCTGGTATTTCATTTAATAATTCCTGTGAAAAATGGACATCATAACACAGAAAATCATAAGCTTGAAGTCTGTATATATTAAAACATCTTGTAAACTTTCCAATATCATTAATTGGTAGAAATATTGTTATTAAAATGTTGGGGTTTATTCATGTAAAACTCAATACAGTAGTTCCTTAGGTTAGGGTGCTTCCATGAAAAAAATTTGGTGAACCTTTTTCCAGGGTCCCAACAATTGTTGATTTGTTTAAACTTCCTGAAATGCATAGTTTCTGTCATCTGTTTTTCTTATGACAAAGTACCAGTATTAATCAGGACTGTAATGAGTTTAACTTTCATAATTCTTGATCAAGACTGTGCTTAATTAGAAAACCCCTTGAAAGGAAAGAGATTTACACTAACATCACCAAGCTAGAAGATATTTCTTAATATAAAGTAGACCATTTTCCTTTGTCTTTATTTTGAACTATTTCTTTATAAAGAATAATAAGTAGGTGAGAAACCTTTTTCCAACTGGCATCTTTGCCACTGATACTGTATATCATTATTTCCCAGTTATTTATTTGTTTATTTTTGGAAAACAATTAGAAAAGTATGTCTTCTGAAGCAGAGATAGAAATGCATGTTAATGTACATTTATAAATAAAGATGCAAAATATTTATGTATTAATGAAATGTCCCACTTAAGTGACACTGGGGCATAAATGCATATTATATTTTTATTAACAAAGTTATGTAATGTATTAAACCAAATTATCACTTCATCAGTAATGAGTGAGACTTGACATTCCAGGTCATGCTAGAGCAAGAAATTACAGTGCTTATCTTTGTTCAGTTTGGTTATTTATGTTTAGGATTTGTTACTTAGTTGTGACCAAGATGGAAATCAGTTACAAGATGTGTTCATAATGAACAGTGTCACAGGTACACAGATTCTGCTTGAGTCCAACATGTATATTTTGTTATACTTTATTCAACTGTGTTTGGATTTCTGTCAAACTAAATGACTTATGTTTGTATCTGTGCTTATGAAGAGAAAAAAAATGAGAGAACATGAATAAATAGTCAACAGTTTGCATCTTAACAGATGATTAACCCATTTTATGAATATTTAAAAAAAATGACAATTTGACAAAGATGTAAATGCAAGAAGATCTAGGAGGAGGGTTCTGGATGGTGAGGTGCAGTTTACCCAATTTATACATTGCATATTTTTGCCTTTTCATTGGATTTGTGAAGAAGAAGGTTATAATTCAAAGTGGAAAGGGATGAAAAAGAAGTGGGAGGCAGAGCTCAAGAAATAAAGGACAGCATGGGATTTTGGACGCAGAACTGCAAGGAGAATAAAAACAACCTTACAGATTTCTGAAAGTATTCTAAGAACTAAGTGAACATGAATAAATGAGATTTTATCATTAAAGATGACTGCAAGTAGGGTACAGAAAATAGGCAAGGTGGAGCTGGAATTTACCGGAACAAATGGCAAAGGAACCAAGGTATTAGGAAAAAATAACTAGAGAGGGAAAGGTAACAAGAGTGGGATGAGGCCAGTACAATGTTTGGGCTGCAGATTAGAGACTGCTTTCCCTGCCAGGATTGATATCAGTATATAGTCAAAGAGATGAGAATCCTAAGTAAAACACCTCTGGTATAGTTTTTAGTTCTCAGTAGAATAAAATGCTGCAGTTAAAAAGGGGATAATTCGTATGGCATATAAATTATTGCATGATAACTATAAGAATCAGTCAGAGGAGGTTAGAAAAGACTGGGAAGAGACTGGAAAAGCAATTTACAAGCGGACAATGGGAGGATATATGTATGGCTCCCAAGTATGCAGCAAAGTCTAGAAGGTTTAGGATTTTTGCTTGGAATTATTTGCATATATATTTTTTAAACTTCAAGCATATTTCTAAGAATGTTTCTTCTGATAGATAGAAAATGCTGCAAATGTGATAGGGTGGAAAGAGGTAACTCCAAACATATTTTTGGGAGTGTAGTGAGTTGACAGATTTTAAAAATTGTAGCAAAATCAGATGAACGCCACTGAAAAACGCTCCAAAACCACCAAATAAGAGTCAGAAAAAAAGGGAGCGCTACACCATAAGACATAAAAACAACTAAGAACTTTAATAACAAAATAAAACAAAAACAGGATAAGCCCTGAGGATCTGAAGAAGGCATATGCCGAAAGTGCTTATCCTGTTTTTGTTTTATTTTGTTATTAAAGTTCTTAGTTGTTTTTACATCTATGGTGTAGCGCTCCCTTTTTTCTGACTCTTATTCGTAGATTTTAAAAATTGTGTACAGGTTTTATTACTTTGGTATTAGGCTATAGATACGTCAGTCTCAGACACAATGTACTTCTCTGCATACTTTTCTTAAATAATGATACATAACAGGATATGCTGTTTTTTTGCATGTTTTAAATAAATTCATTTATTCATTCATTCATTTCATAATTCAAGTAGGAAGGCCCTGTCAGCCAGAGGCCCTTGTATAAAAGAGTTTTTTTTACTTTAAAAGTAATGACTAGAAAGCGCAAAAAATGTGGTAGGGATGTTCTTGAATACAGATTGCATGCTGTTAGTGTTGGTATTCATTAATCCAGGGTTTAAGTCTTTCATACAATCTGGCCTTCTAAAGGGTATAATGAAAACTAGAAATCAAATGGTATTAAAGAATGTATTTATAACTATGATCAGACCCATAATAAAATATAATTTGTTGTTTTGTAATGCATTATTGACAAAAAGAAATTCAGAAATAGGTTAAAGAAGGATAAGTGGCACCACTGCCTTTTAATGGTGAAGTAAAAGCAAGAAAGTGCACACAAATCTGTTTCAATAACTAGTTTACAAAGTACAACCTGGATCCCAGACCATAAAGGGAATATGCATTGCTGTGATGAATATAGGATTCCACCATCTACACCCAGACTGGAATGTACACAGGCCACTCAAAGGGAAAGTTTTTCACTGCTCCCTCTGTTAACCAATGTCTTTCAGTGCCACTTTATCTAAAGTGACCACCTTTCACAATAAACATTTTACACACACACACACAGACACACACACACACACACACACACACACACACACACACACACACACACACACACACACACACACACACACACACACACACACTTCCCAATGAAGGCTGACAGAATTCTACAATTCCCCACAGCTTTCTTCCTGGCCTGTTCGTACTGCCACTACTTTGAAGAAAGTAGGAGACTTCCAGTCAGTGATTGCTCTAAAATCAAACCAAATAATAAAGCACATTACTTAATATCTCTTTCACTGGTAGTAGACCAAAGCAATCCCACTGAAGACATGTGCTATGCAACTTGCTACCCAGCAGTGTAAATAATGATCAACCCTATGTCAAATAAATGACACTGCTCAACAGCTTTAAATATAAACAAACACCAGCCATAAGAGCTTAAAGGTAAATAAACAAACTGTATTAAAAATAAAGAAAATAGTGTACATACAGGCTAAAATATACTTAAGCGGGTACACACAAGGAAAATAAAAAAGGCACTAAACACAGATAGATATCTGGAGCTTAGATTTTTATTTATGTATTCCCTACCTAGATAACGGATATCTGTTTTCCCTGGATATTTTACTACAGGAATAACTAATACTCACAAATTGTTCCACACACAAGCATCAGTATCAACAACTACAGCATACAGTTATATATCATATTAGCCCACTCCAGCCCCCAGTGTTCCTGACATCATCATCATGCTCTGTGGAAACACATCATAAAACTAGTTACTTTACTCATCATAACCACCACCAACCTTTTTAAAAACACATCAGCATCTGTTATCCGTCAATCATGAAATTACAGTGGTATCTTAAATTCTTACAGCAGTTTCATCCCACTATTCTTTCATCTTTTAACTGCTGCATTAACAGAAGGTGCTAAATTGACCAGATTTTCACACATTTCACAGACATTCCATGTCATCTGACATTCAGAAAGACAAAATCGTCCATTCCTAAAATGAAAACACATACTGCATATAAACAAGAAAGGAGAGAAAAAATGTAGTATGTCTCTGTTGGCCAAGCATTGTCATAATTGCTTTTTTTTACTGTGGCATTACCCCTTCACAACAATAAAAATGTGGGGATGGAGCAACCTTGCTTTACTCCATTTATCTGAGTGAACATTAAAGTGATAGCTGTTCTCTTGGCTTAAAGTAATTTAATTATATCCAATATGTGATAAAGACAAATGCATTTATAAAGCACTTTAAAAGGGAAGCTTATTGTCACTTTATAAAGGCTTTAGATGCCCTCAGTAAATACTAAGCTCTTTGACATTCAAATATATTTAAATATAGTGCTTGCTGCTTGCAATCAATTGTAAATTTCTGTCAAATTTAACAGTTCTTTAATAAGTCTACAGTGCCATTGAGATGTAACTTTCACACTACCGTGGTCATGACAGTATTCCCTATTTTATTATTATTTTATAATATATGTTCAATGAAGAAATGGGTAAAAAAATATCTATTTTCTCTATGGCCAAAGGCATTTCTCTATAAGTAATCTCTTTGCTAAATCCACTGGAAAGGCCACTTCTAGTCTGTTACTGTAGAAGGAAGAACTAAATCATTAAAAATGAAGCTGATAACTGAAGTTTTTATAGAATTCAGTTGGAATCATATAAGTTACTGCAACTTTGTTAACAGATGTAGAAGTTGTACTGTTCTCAGTCTCTGACTTTATGCGAAGGGTCCAGTATATCAGAGAATGCATTCTTTAAATCCCTTGGGGGGGGGGGGGTAGTATGTAATCAAGTATCATTACTCAAATGCTGGTCATTATAAAAGTCTAAATAATATCTGTAAATGATCTTATAAATTTCTTTGGGATGAACAGTTATATTATTTTTGCTATGTTATATTATACCTGTCAAGTAATGCTTTTTCCTTTTACTAATTATGTCAAACTGAATTTGCATTACCAGAATTATAATATAATTGACTTTTAATTTGAAATGAATAGGAATATAATTTATAAAACATAAATTTAAGAAGTTTTGAATGACCAAATCCAATAATTTATGTATTTTCTATAGCTGACTTGCAGTAATCTCTTACAGCTATCCAGCTCAATTTCCAGCTTACTATTAATCCATGAAATTGTTTGCGTTAGACGGGAAGTATCAGTGGAAACATTGTGTGCCTTAATGTTTTATATAAGATGACACCATTTGTTCATCTGTAGGTCACACAGCCTTTATGAAATTAATGCAGTTATGAAAATATATGGAATAGTCCTAACTGCTTTACCAAAAGTACATTATTTCTCCAAAATTTTTCACATTACCCACCATGTTTTAATGTCATGTTTTCCTAACACTTACTGCTTGAATGCATCACCCCTGACATGACAGCACCACATCCCATTTTTGCATTACTAAAGTAAACATGGAAATATACTAGATTTTTTCATAAGTTTTTATAAATACACCTTAACTCCAACCCTGCACATCCCTTGGTCATCTTTCACTGACTTAGCAAATCAAGACAGCCACTGTTGCCATAGTTTGAAAACGGTAATTAGTATACTAATTTCAAGACCACTGGCATACACAAGAACTCTGCCTTCCTAACCATACTTTTGTAGGAAACAATGACAAAAGAAACCCTATTACCTCATGGAATTTCTACGCTCTCACCTGGAGACAGCTCTCTGGATTAGGAAAGTAAACCTATATTTTTTTTGTCTGTGAGTGATAAAGTTGCTTTCTGTTTTACCTGTTCCATTTTGTTTTCTATTTTATTTATTTATTTTTTTTTTTTTGTTTTCTATTTTAAAAAATCTGCTTGGCCTGGTGTTTTTTGTTCTATGTAAATGACTGACACAAATTAGCTAGGTTGCACATTTCACATATTTTTCATTGGTTAAATTGAGTGATACTTAAATACACAGTGAATTTCTGGGCCTTTGAAAAGATTTCAAGCCTGTATAAACTAAATCCCTGCTGGTGATTCCCTGCTAGTTTTTCCATCAACCCTCCTCTTTCTTGATGCACTTAATAAGCTCCTCTCTTTTTCCACTGCTGTTGTTATCATGAGTTATTTATTTGCCTTTCCTTGCGCTTATATTGAAAAAGTGCATTTTGCCTCTCATTGTCTGTTCTACTGATTTGCTTACTCCGAATTCATTATCTAGCTAGCTGTCAAATAAAGTAGTGCGTTTTTACACTCTAGCAAGCACTTATTTTTACATCAAGAGGACAGTGGGTTTTCCATCTACTGCACTGGGAGGTAGCCTGGTTAGGAAAACACTTGAGATTTCTATATGTAGTTTTATTGGCTGGAAAGCTAGCTTATTAATCAGTTTGTCTTGTTTTTAGTGCCTTTATAAATTCTGCACAGTTGAGTGGCTCTTGGCTCATTTATACAAACTGAAGCATTTGATTGAATAATCACACTTTTATAAACTGTTTAAAGTACACTGTTGTATCCGTATCTTTAAGTTAGTTTGTGGTAGCATTTTGCATCTTTTAAGTTTGTTTGTGGTAGCATTTCACTTCAGAAACTCCATTACTGTGCTTTTACATTAGGAGGACTAGGACTACTCATCTAGTGGCAGTAGGTGTTTACCTGGTCTATCTGAGCTGGGAAGCTCACAAAAAGGCTCTAAGCTTTTTTGTGCTTCTCTTATATATTGTGACTGTACTTTAGCAGTTACAAAAAAATGAACTGTATTGCCTGCTGCTGCTTGTAGGCAATTGCACTTATCTGTTAGTTGCAGGGTTGTTGTAGGTAGTTTGTATGGTCTTGTTACACCTGTGTGTTTTTCTGCACCCTTGTGGCAGAAATATGCTGATCTAACCTGTCTGAGATGTGATTGCTGGTGGAAGGCGTATTGTGTGCTTTCCTGACTGGCAGTTAGCTTAAAACTTGTTTCTCTTTGCGTATTTAAGCCTTGCATTTGTGTGGTGCTGCTCTTTGCACAGAGGTGGTTAGCAGTGCCCTTTTATACATACAACAGCCTAGAAGCTCAGTTTTTTCCCTAAACAGCTGCCAGTGAAACCCCTCCAAGCTTTTCTACTGCTCTAGGATCAACTCGGTTACACACTAAGCAGCATTGTCTTATTGATCAACCTTGGTCTACACAAAGTATAAGTTCCTCTTGCAGTCTTGGTGCTACCAGCCCAATCCTGTCAAATTAACCCATTTCCTCCCTTAATAAAACAAACAGTAAGAGCCTGCTATCATGGATCGGCAGCTTCTCATCACTTCTCTGGCCAGCCTGATGGACATGGGCATCCTGAGCCAATGTAGCAATTGTCTCATGTACACTGACGACCACTTACTCCTGAAACAAATAAATACTTTATGTGAGCAATGTAGTTACACTATGAAACTGGAGGCAAGACTCTCACATAAAGACAAACTGAATGCCAAACAGGTTATCAAGACACACACAATTCTCACACTAAATAAGGACATGACACACAAACTCACATATGCTGAGGTACTCACTTGTAACCGACCAAAAGATCAGAGGCCTCGTAAATAAAAACCACATACACACATAACAACGCAAAAAATAGCCAAAACATATAATAACACAAACACTGGTGTCTCAAACAATAAGCCCATAAGGTGTAACACCACAAAACCTAATGTACTAGTTATAGGTGACTCCAGTGTGAGAGACATGGATCTTCTCCTCACCAAACTGGATAAGAAGCATGTTACGGTTAGCTACTTTTCACGTACCAGGATCTGTCAAGTTACTCAAACACTCAAGTCACTCAACCACATGTACCGATATAACTTGTCGTAGTCCTTGTGAAAGTGAATAAATTGAGACATGCCTCACTGGACTACATGAAGAGAAACATGACTGAGCTCTAAGATTATACATCACAGGCAGGTATAAGCCCAGCCTTAAGCAGCATTCTACCTTCTCCAGGGATGATGCCACAATACAAACATAAAATGATTGACTTTAACAATTGGCTTAGATTCTGGTGTCAGTCCAAGGGGATCCAGTATCCACCAGCTTGGGAAAACATGGTCAACAGGCCACTCTGCTTTGCCAGAGATGGTTTGCACCTGTCTACTCTAGACTTTCAGATACTGGCAAAGGCATTGGCCAGCCCTATTGTACCTTTTTAGGCAGTGTCAAAATAACCAACCTCCCAACATAACAAAATCCTCTCTGGATAAACCCAAGGTACTGCTGCTTGATGCTAGGAGTCTAAACAAGAAACTGCACTCCCTGAAAGCACTCCTCGGTTTAGAAGATGCAGACATCTGTGCAGTTACTGAGACATGGTTCAAAGTAGCAGAAAACACCCCATCCGTGCAGGGCTACAATGTCTTCCATTTGTTCATACCAAAAAGTGAGCATAAAAGAACCAAAGGAGGAGGGGTATCCACTTTCAATAAGGATAAGTACACCTTGAGACTGGTCAAACAGTATGACTGTCTTGAGTCCAATTAACTATAGGCAAAGCCCCTACCACATCACAGCTAGCTATAGGTTTCCCAACATGAAACAGGAAAAGCATACTGCATACCTGGACTTACTGGAGTCTCTTGCTATACAGCCCAACACCATATTCATGGGTGATTTTAATTATCCTACAATTGACTGGGAAGCATACACGACCACAAATATGCTGACTCAGAGGTTCTTGGACTTTGTCAATACAAATGCTGTGGAACAACTAGTCAACACACCTACAAGAGGCTCAAATGTCCTGATAGTACTCACTAACATGGGAGAGCATTGGACCTGCTTCCCACCCCCATGTGGTGTCCTCCCTGGTAGAACTGAATCATAAATCAGTCTAGTTCAATGTAATTATAGGACCAGATACCCCATCAAGTTCAAAAATGCTTAAGAATTTTTCTAAGACAAACTTACCTCCTACTAAGTGATGGTATAAGAAGTTTCAAAGCCCCCTACATCCAGATTTTATTTTATTTTACTTGCCTTTTGTTAATTGGGTTAGTCCACTGGGCTGGGGGCCCATTTTCAGTGAAGACCTGAGAAGAAAAGCTCCACTAACACATGATCAAAAAGATGATACTAAAAAAAAGTACATATATATCATAATACCAAGTTACATTGCAAGTTTAAAAACAAAAAGGCCAAGATAAAAATATATGCAAGTAACAACATTAATGCCTTATAGAAATCATTAAAAGTATACATTTTGTGATAAAAAGATATGTAAGTGACATATTAATGCCTTGTAGAAATCATTAAAAGTATACATTTTGTGCATGTACAACAACAAAATGATAGAGGTAGAGTTGGTGAAACAAAACAGAGGAATAGAATAGTAAGTGGAGTATAAGGAAGAATGAAGAATAACTGAATTGACAGAGAATAGCAAAGAATAGCAGCTGAGTCTAGTTATAGTGGGTGGAGTGGAAGGAGAGGTGCTAAAGTTGGAAAGAGTAGGGGAGGCCAGGGAAATAAAAAGTAAATAGGGGGGCAAACTTGGGAGGAAAGTTAAGTTTTTAAGAGTGCTCAGTGGTGTTGCTAAGGATCTACAGGATTGTAAGTATATATAATGTATGAAGGAAACAGTTCTGGTGTAATTATATGTGGCAGTGGTAGATTAGGTGAGGTGGTGGCAGTTGCAGGAGGGAGAGTTGGCTAGGTGTTGGCGCGTTTTCAATTCTTTTTTTAAAGAGGAGAGAAGATTGGATATGTCATATGTTAGATGGGAGTTTGTTCTAGGTTTCAGATATGGAGCATTTATAAAGCAACCTGCCTATAGTTTTGTTGGACTTATAGGTATTCAGTAGTGTTGGTCAGTGCTATGGAGAAATCGTGGAAGTTTGTAGAGGGATAGGAGGGTGGATAGGGAGGGACAGTTTTCAGGTTTGTAGAGAAGAAAATGTGCAATTTGTAGCTGTAAAAGTTGGAGTAGCTGTGGGAACTCCATCCACTGAAGTTATTTTAGTGCGAGGCAGTGATGGGATTTGTAGGGGAGATTACAGCCAAATCTGGTAATCTGGTTGTAAGTTTGTTCAAGTTTAGTTAAGAGATTTGCTTGGATGTGTGTGAATATAGGGGAAGTGTAGAGTAGGCAGGGGAGGAGATAGGCTTGGGCAACTGAGGTCCTAGCGGTGTTAGTTAGGAATTACTTGTGTCTATATAGCAAACCTAGTTTTTGATTGGTCTCCTACTCTGCGCGTGTCTGCTGAGCGTTCCCTGGCTTCTACATTAGTTTTTAAATTTGTGCATACTTCTATTGCCTAATTTCTCTACCTCTGGCTGTGCCCTACCGGACTCCAAAGACCAACTTTACTCACCTACCTAACCCTGCTTGTGTAGCTCCTCACCTGGGTAACCAAAGTACCCCCCCTGGATTGAAAGCCAAGGTAAACTAAGATTGTATGTCAAATAATAATATTATATCTTCTCCTAAATGCATATGTTAGTGTTGTGATACTTGCTAGGTGTCCAATGTAAACTGCCATATCAGCCAGCAGCCATACCCCCCTCTGCTTGCCTTTCTTACATTCCGTTCACTCTTTCCCTAGTCATCCCAGCCTTTCCAGGATTTCTAACTCCTTCAAGACTTTCCCTTCTGAATTACTTTTTCTTTCTTCTTCTTCCACCCATCTACTGTAGTCTCCACTCTGTGTAATTACAGGTTTTGACCACTAGATGGCTGTCTTCACCCACTTCTAATTTCACTCACTTCTCTACTTTCCTCTCATTATAAACTGTTTACTCCTAATTCACTTGTACTGCTCTACCTTCCACTTACTATAGTCTTATAACCCTAGTATCTAGCCCTCTTCTACTTCATCTCTAGCCCTATACAAGCCCTTACTCTCCCTCTGCCTCTTAAATTTTCCTTTCCTTCACTCACTACCACTGCCTTTTTTATTACCTTCCCTTGGTCTTACCTTCTTCTATACCAATTGTTGTTCTCCCTGCTATTACCTTCCTCTGGGTCTGCCCCGCTCCGTTTGCCCTGCGGGCTCACTTCGCTCCTCTCCCTACCCCCAATTTCCACCCACCCCCAATGGTCCTAACCATATACCTCTATAACCACTCCCCCTCCCATTATCAGCCTATCTCTCTCTTCCTTAACTTACCAACCACACCCCCTAATTTACAACTCTTTAATTAAGCTAATTACCTTCCTTGGCCTACTCCCTCTCATCCCCACACCTCATCCTGTATTGGTTATTTTCTATAGCGTTCTCTCTTCCAAACTTTCTTGGCCTACTCCCTTACCTCCCTACATCTCATCCTGTACTGATTTTTATTTATAGCACTCTCTCTTACAACCAAGTTTATTTACTTAATTAGACACTTCCTCCCTAATCAACCTCTTATAGCACTCTCTCCTTTTACTTACTACACTCCCTCCAACAACCTACTCTAACCACTTATCTACACATCCCTATGGCCCCAACACACAAGTCTATACTCACAAACATCCTACTCTTGACTACAGCTCTTGCTTCTCTTACTAAACCATACACTCTAACCTTCTTCGAACATTCTTCTCTTCCTGAATACCACCACTACCATCAAACTCTACCATCTTTTTTCTTCTACTCCCTCAACCACAATAATGTAACCTCCACCTCTATCTATATATTACCAAAATATCATACAGCTACCCATCTTACTTACTCTCTTATAAAAAAAAACTCAAATAATTATGACAAATTCCTTAAATTTGTACAATATCCTCATCTACACCCCCTATTAGATGGTGATATTCACCCAAACCCTGGCCCTATTACTGATAATGCCAATAACCTACATAACCAAACAATGCCTGTTATCACTACCTTAACTAAATCACCTAACTCCCTCCTGACAGTTCACCTTAACATTCGAAGCATAAACAATAAAATAACCCACCTACATGCACTCTTAGATGTGCACTCATTTGATATTCTCTGTATTACAGAGACATGGCTAAAGCCCTCAACTCTGGACCAGGAGATTACCCCTCCCAGTTATAATATCCTAAGATGTGACCGTAAAACCAAAAAGAGTGGAGGCATAGTTATTTTGTACAAATCTAAACTCCAAGTATCGCCCTTCAATATACTCCTACCACCAGACACCAATTCAGAAACCCTTACTGCCAAACTTCAAACCAACAACTACAAATATATCTAATTTGCACATATCTTCCCCCTGGAAATAATACCAATACTCTTGAAAACATACTTAGTTACCTCTCTACCCATCTACCTCAGGAGACCATAGTATTAGGTGACTTTAATATAGATTGGGTTACCTGCAGTTCCCCTAATCCAACTAACCACATAAATCTTTATGGATTCTCACAAATTATAACCACTCCTACTAGAATCCATAAGCCAAGCAGTAAGGAAACCACCCTAGACTGGATCCTTATCAACAGCCACCTTGATACCTCTAAACCAGGAACCCTTCCTGACGATATCAGTGACCACATGCTAACCTACATTATTAAACAAATAGTCCATATCCTAACTACTAATAATTTTAAAACCTCTCACTCCAAAAAAAATTTTAATCCAGAGAGCTTCCTAAATGAAACGAAAGCATGTGACTGGTCACCAATGTCTCATCTTCAACTTGATGAAGCAGTGACCTATTTTAACACTAAATTTCTTCAAATCTTGGATTACCATGCCCCCTATTGCTCTTCACGAATTAGAACTAAAATTGCCCCCTGGCTCACAAAACAAACTAGGCAAAACATCCTCCTTAGAAATAAAATCTGGGCTAAATGGCGAGCCTCCAAATGTCCATTGGATCACCTTTACTTTAAACAGTTAAGAAATGCCACCAAGAAAGATATTCTTAGTGACAAAAAAAGAGTATTACCTTCATCTCCAACAAACCCATCAACAAAATCCACAAAAATTCTGGTCAAGAATAAACAAACTTCTTCAGCCAGGACACTCTTCAACTCCTGTCCCAGCAGGATTCAACCAAAATAACTCCAACCAGATTCCCGACGCCTTTAATATCTACTTTACTGAAGCCATTCAAACCCTAGCCAATACTCTACCACCAATGACTCCATTAAATTCCACTAAGACTCCTTCTCCTACCTTTCAAATACAACCTGTACCTACATCCCTAATCTGTAACCTCCTTCAAAAACTAAAATCATGTGCCCCATCTGATGACTGTCTGCCAGCTGAATACCTGCAAATTGCAGCAAAAGCCATAGCCTATCCCATCTCCATTCTTATAAATAGAACTATTTTAGAAAGCAAAATTCCTGCCATATGGAAAGTATCCCACATCATCCCATTACATAAAGGTAGGTCATCTACTGAGCTCTCCAACTTTCGGCCTATTGCCTTACTCTCTCTCTCCAATAGCTAAGATAATGGAAAAAATGCATTCACAGACAACTACTTGACCACCTTCTCCAAAATAACCTACTTGCCAACTGCCAACATGGCTTCAGGCCAATCCATAGCACAACCACTGCCCTGCTGTCCTTTTCTGACTCCATAAACAAAAATCGTAACAATAACACTTTTTCCTCTGCACTATTTATTGACCTTTCAAAAGCCTTTGATATGGTAAACCACAACAAACTTATAGACATACTAAAAGCCCAATCACTTGACCCACAAGCATTACAATGGTTTAAGTCCTACCTGGAAAACAGACCACAAGCAGTACTTTGGGATAATAATCTTTCTACATCCCTCCCAGTGAATATTGGAGTACCCCAATGCTCCATCTTAGGACCCCTACTCTTTTCATTATTTATTAACGATCTACATACCCAAATTGCTCAAGCCACCTCCATACAATATGCAGATGACTCTACTTTAATTTGTTCAGCCAAAACCATAGCCTCTCTCCAATCCTTCACTCAAACTGTATTCAACAGTGTTGAAAATTGGTTCAAGCAACACTGCCTCCTCCTGAACCCCCAAAAAAACAAAATTATTGCTCTTTGCTCCAACTCTAAAATCACCTCAACTGTACTTCACAATAACCTCAAACAATGGAACTAACATAACCCCAAACACTACAACCCATCTACTAGGAGTAACAATTGATAACAACCTTAGCTATGATGACTACATTAATTTTACAATAAAGTCTGTTAACAAAAAAGTAGGCACCCTTTACAGAATCAAACCCTTCCTCACCCCATCAGCCAGAATGACTATTGCCCAGACCCAACTTATCTCCACCCTGTTCTATGCTTCTGCGATATATACCAATCTATCTAAGAACAACCTTACCAAACATTCCACCAGTTATAATAATATAGCCAGATTTGCCACTGGCACCCCATTTAGAACTCATCACTGTCTCAACCTCAAACAACTGGGATGGCTAGAACTGCAAAACCAACTACTTTGTCAACAACTAGTTATCACCCAAAAGATCTTTTATCACCCTAACAATACCCCTATCCTCACTAATCTGATTACACCATACAAAAATCTTGAAAAACCACGCTCAGCTAATAAGCTAATTGTTGCCACTATTAAGTCAAAAAACAAAGCTGGGGACTCACTTTCCTCCAACACAGTAGGTAAAAACTGGAACCAGCTTCCTGCTGAACTATCCACCCTTGCTTCAACTTTCCTATTTAAAAAACATCTTAAAGAACATCTTAAATCTCACTGGCTTTGTTCATGCTCTAACCCTGACTGACATCTCATTCCCCTTCTTGCTCTCTCTACACTTCTCTTCCATACTATTCTTTGATGCTTACTTTGTAATCTATATCCTAAAAAAATTTATTTTTGTTTATTTCTCTGTTATTGGATATTAACTTCAACCTACCAAATGACTTATTACTATTTTGTTCTTACCAACATAGCCAATGTACTGTAACTTACTTGACTTATACTATATATTGTATTCATTGTCACTGCTAGTGCTTGGACATATATCCAGTTAGACTAGCCCGGTCAACAAATGTAAAATAAATAAATAAAACAATTTTTTGATGGACTGTAGGGTATAATGGTCAAATTTCAGTTGGTCGTCAACTGTGATTCCTAGAAGTTTAGTAGTGCAGTCTGCACAAATAATAGTGTTATCTAGAGAAGAGAGACTGAAAGTAATTTTAAGATGGGATAAAGATTTTGAGAGGAAAAGAAGGAGTTTGGTTTTCTTTGGGCTAAAAATTACTTGGCTGTTAGTTAGCCAGTGTTCAATGATATTAAAGGAAGTCTGTGTGAGAGAGTGAAGGTCAGTGGGGTTGTCAGAAAGGGTGATAAGGGTTGAATCATCAGCGTACTGGATTAGTGAAGATGAGGTGCAGACAGACCGAAGGTTGCTAGTGAAAATATTAAACAGAAGGGGTCCAAGGATGGAGCCTTGGGGGAAGCCAGTTTGGATAGATAAGAAGAGCGAGTAGGAAGTCTGCCATTTAAAAATTAATACTGGCTGTTGAGATAGCTGGAGAACCAGAGGATACTGGAGGTGGAGAAATGTAGTTCGGACAGTTTAGAGTGAAGTTTAGGGTGTGAGATGGTGTTGAAAGCTTTAGCGAGATTAAGGAAGACACATGATACTAGTTTATTGTTGTCCCTTGCTTCGGCTACAGTCTTGGTAAAAGACAGAAGGGATGTGGATATGCTATGATGAGGTCTAAATCCATGCTGAGAGGGGGTAAGGAGGTTTTCATTAAGTAAATAGGACAGTGGAGTTACCTCCCTTGTAAAGTGGAATAGTATCGAAAGATTTCCTACTTAAAAATACAATAAAAACATTTTCCTGTCCCTAACACATGATGTGTTTTAGTCTTAGCAAACAGGAAATATTAATACTTTCATTTATTCTCACAACATGGGTTAGGGACTGGAAAATGCTTTTACTGTATTTTTTAAGTAGGATGTTGTACTTTTCCTTACATTTGCTTACATACATTTGTAATTATTACTAAAGTGTTTTTACAATTGTTTCTTTATGATTTTAAGAGTGTTCAATAATTCATTGGGGTTTAATTGATTAATTAAGTGTTAATGTGATCCATATAAAAAGGGCTGGGGTTTGCTTTTGAATTTGTTCTGATGAAGTCCCTCTTAGGGGAAGAAAGCGCTTAACCGTTATTGTGCAATAACATCATTTATTGGATCATTATATCGGTGTAGTGGAGTTTTTCCTGGTAGTTTCTTTGGTTCCTGAGTTTTTTCCTGCATTTCCACGTACCTATGGAGGGGTCCACGGTTAATGGAGACATTATGGAGCTGCTCAAGCAAATTAATCAACAGCTAGCAGTGCATACAATGCAAATTAAGTCCTTGGTGGAGAAGCAAAGTGGGACTATCAATATATTTGGTAGTTTAAGATATCCTTTAACCCAGCCTACATGTGGTTCGCAGCCTGGGCAATCGGCTCAGGATTCGGCAGCTTCGTAATCCCTTGACAGTTCCAACTCATGGGAGAGAGCTTCTAGTGACCTTGGAGCGGATTTTATGTCCTGGAAATGTAATGGTTTTAATTTCCGGGAGAATTCAGCTCCTGGTACTGGTGGTCAATTAAAAAAATCTGTCTGGGTATGTTTGAAAAGGACTTGTTAACTTATAAAAAGTTGCAGCTTGAGAATGCTTATTTAGAAAGAAATTTAGAATTACAGCAGGTGCAGTGGGGGTTGCCCCTATGGAAGTATCCAAACAGAGCTCAAAGTAACCCTGATTTGTTGAGAGAGTTACATGAATTATTTGACCGGGTAAAACACAATACCCAAATTTTAGAAAATTTGTCCAAAGGTTTAGAGGAGAATAATACTTTTATCAAGAGTGATCTGGTTTTTGATCATTATCAGACCAATTATGTGAACATATTCAGCAAAGCTGATAATGTCTGTGGTATTATTTTCATGCGCAAGTGCAACAAGACAAAGAGAGACATAAACAAATATCTAAAAGGGAGGGTGTATCCATACTCCCCGGGTCGTCCTGGTAGCAGCAACCAAGGACCCAATCACGAGTTGAGAAGTGAGGAGGAAGTGATGCCTCCCCTGAGCTTACTTCAGGAACATTCGTACGAGCATTCACATAGTGAAGGAGATGTAAGGCGTTCTGAGTGGATGCGAGGTAAGGAGCAGCAAACATTTCATTTTTCAATGAATGGGGAGAGGGATTACAATGAGTAGGGCGGCAGACCCAAAACTCAAAGGAACCACACCTTTTGGCAGAAGAATTAATGGATTTGGAAAGAAAGCTTATGACACAAACAATTGTGGACTCCCTACTGTTGAACAGGGGCCTGGGCAAGTGTTCGTCAAAGTGATTTTGTATTAACGGACTTTTGTGACTATGTTCAAGGAGATTTTGAACAGTGTAGTGATTTTTCACCTGAATCAAATAATTATGAGGCGATAGATTTGGAAATTTTAATGGCAGTAATGCATGAGGGTTCTGGTTTACCGCAAATTATTAATGATGCTGCTGATGATTTTAAAATTTACAATTATTCAAGTAAACATTTAACTACTGATCATGCAAACCTATTGGCAAAGGGTTTAACCTTTGTCTCTAGTAGAAGGGGTAATGTAGCTGAAACACTTACAGATGTGAAGTTATTTGCACGCAAATTGAATTGTAAGATTTGGTTTGACAATGAAGCTAGTAGTGGTTCTGGGACATTGAAAAAGCCCAGTACATTTAATCCTCCCAATAACAATTTCATGGGGGTTTTCAAAAGGATATGTGAGACAGATATTAGGAAATTGTATAATCAGCCTAAATTTGAATTCAATAGCAATTTAAGTAAAAATGAGCAAGCTCTATTGTTTGAAATAGCTAAGGATAAAAATATCCGTGTTATGAAACCCGGTAAGGGTAGTGGAATTGTTGTTATGGATAAGGGTGACTACTCTAATGGCATGAATGCATTGCTAATGGAAGGGGCATATGTGGAAAGTTCCTTAAATGAGAGTAACATCATGAATAGGACGGTTGATTTGGCATTAGAAGATATGGCATACCAGGACCAAATTAATGAGGATGAATACAAATTTATTAGAAATGATTACCCACTGGTGTCCAATATTTTTGGTATACCCAAAATTCATAAAGGGTTAAAAAACCCTAGCTTTAGACCCATTGTTGATGGGAAGCAGGCTAAAACCTGTTTTATTAGTAGATTCTTGGACACTCAATTACAAAAAGGATTGGTCACCTTTCCGTATATATGCAAAGATTCGTAGCACGTTTTGGAAAAGCTAAATACAATTGAGATCAGTAAGGACATCATACTGGTCATGACTGACGTTTGCAATTTGTTTTCAGTAATTCCCCATGAAACGGGTTTAACATGGTTAGAGGCACAATTGGTAAAAACAAGGCCATATGATCAATCTCAGATTAACAAATTTCTGGTATTGATGGAATTGATGCTCAAAAATAACTATGTGTTCTTTGAAGGGCAATATTTCAAACAGGGCACGGGGGGTGGCAATAGGTGTGCCCTGCGCCCCTATTTTTTGCCAACTATGTGATGTACTTCTGGGAGCAGGAATTTGTGTTTAAGAGCAATTTTCAGCAAAGGATTTTCCATTATACCAGATCTTTGGACGATATTTTTCTGGTGTAGAAAGGGTCAGAGGAGCTTTTAAAAGGGTTTTTGCAGTACATCAATGAGACAGTTGATTTCTTGAAATTTACATTCAGTTACAGTAAGGATTACATCACCTACTTGGATGCTCATCTGGAGGTTGATATGGAAAAGAACAGATTGACATTAGAGATTTTTCGTAAACCAACTTTTTCCAATTCTTATTAAGATTTTGATAGCTGGCATCCCTATCACCAAAAAAAGTCCATCATAAAAAGACAAGTGGTTAGGGCGGCCAGAATGGTTAGTGATGCGAACAAGTTTAAGGATGAAGTATTTTTTATAACCCAGATGTTTACGCAAAGAGGAGATTCTCCCCAGATGCTGAGCGAGGTTAGTAATGAAGTAGTAAAAAGTGATGGAATGGGTTTAGCGCCTGATGTACATGATTTCAATAAGAAGGACTGGACAAATACAAAGCTCAGTTTTATCACTACATTTAATTTGGATTCTAAAGCAGTGGTTGATACAATCAGGCGTAATAGGGAAATCCTGCAATTTGATCACCAAATAGAACAAAAAGTGGGTAGGGTCCCTGTTATAAAATACAGAAAAGACAGGTCCTTTAAAAATATTTTGAAATTGAGTGGGTTCCATAATGAATTGGCCAATTCTAGGGTTAGTGGAAATTTTAAATGTGGGATGGTGTCCTGTTGCAAAAATATTTTGGAGACTGAGGACCAATTTAGTTTGAATGGTAGAATTATTTATGTTACTGGGCATTTTAATTGTAACAGCAAGAATGTTTTTTATTTGGCCAAGTGCTTAACTTGTCCCACATTTTATGTGGGGAAAAACCTGTAGGCGCCTTAAAGAAAGAATTACTGAGCACTCGCTGAACATAAGAAACAAAAAAATGACTAATGCCCTATTTAGACATATCCGCGAGCATAGGGCTCATGTTTTTAAATTCATGATTTTACAGCAATTATTCAATGACTCTCAGGGTAGGGTCTTGGATGTGGACCTGGACATCTGTGAGCTTAAGTGGCAACTAAGGTTAAACGCCACACAGGACCCGGGAATAAATGAAAGTATTAATATTTCCTGTTTGCTAAGACTAAAACACATCATGGGTTAGGGACAGGAAAATGTTTTTATTGTATTTTTAAGTAGGATGTTGTACAGTTCCTTACATACATTTGTAATTATTATTACTAAAGTGTTTTTATAATTGTTTCTTTATGATTTTAAGAGTGTTCAATAATTCATTGGGGTTTAATTGATAAGTGTTAATGTGATCCATATAAAAAGGGCTGGGGTTTGCTGTTGAATTTGTTCTGATGAAGTCCCTCTTAGGGGAAGAAAGCGCTTAACCGTTATTGTGCAATAAAATCATTTATTGGTTCTTTCTATCGGTGTGGTGGATTGTATTGGTGAAGTGGAGTTTTTCCTGGTAATTGCTTTGGTTCCTGTGATCTTTGTGCGCTCTTAAGGGGAATTGTACTTTACCATGTGTGTATTTATTATCCTTTCCCTATATGGATGCCCCTCACTGGTGTTAGTGGTGAGGATTGAGGGTCCTTGATTGCTGGGCCAGTGCCCGTGTGTCACACCAAGGATAAATATTTCTATATTAACTTAGAACTTTAATGTAATCATTTACCCCAGAATTCCATTATAACTTGCAAAATGTTTCTCTGGATGGCAAGAATAAAAAAAAAAAAAAAAAAAAAAATCAGACTTGCATTGCCAGTTACTTTCTTAGCAGCACTATTATAACAATATTGCAAGTTCTTAAACTTTGCAAAGGGAGTGTACTCTACATCCCAGAGCATTTCTTGTAAACATGCAGTTGCACAATTGTTATGATGCACATGATCAAGAATGAACCACATTTAACCTATTTATATTATATGAATATATATATTCTATTAAAAGAAATGAAAAAACAAATACTTTAATAGATATATGAACAAATTCAGTCCCTAGGAAAATTAAGAGAATCCCCTTCACCATTTAATAATACAAAACATAAAATAAATGCATCAATACTAATTTCGCTGATATTTTCTGTTGAGTTTTAGGCTTATTAAGGCTAAGTTACACCAAGGATTCTTATTTCATCTTCCACAGCTTGAGACATTTCAGAAAGTAGTAAGATCCCATTATGGATGTAGTTGAATTACGCTCAAGAAGGATTTTTTTATTTCTTTTTCAGCCACAGCTGTCTTCTTATATCAGCAAACACCCAACAGTTTTCTATCACCTCCAGTGAAAAGTCCAATGAAGCTGTGAACTTGTGTTCACTGAATTTAAATGGTCACTTACTGAGAGTCTTGACAATCACCTCTTCCTTATTAGCCTCACGTTGACAGACCATCATCTTATCTACCTCTCAAAGAACTATGAACTTGATCTAGTTCCATGTTCCTGACTTGATCTAGAGGCTTCTGTACAAAATGAGCTAAAATTGACAGGCACTGTACTGTACAGATAAGAGGTTATCAGCAGATTCTGAGACATCAGTCAACCTAATGTTGCCCTCTTAGCTCCTAATTCCTATTCATTTAACTTCTACACACAATTAAGATTTCTTTAGTAGTTCATTTTTGTTTAGTTTCATTTGTAAAGACAGAGTCTCTAATTGCAGAGTCTGTTGAACATCTTGCAACTCAACATTTTCCAAATATTTTGTACATTCTACAATTGCTGTCTTCAGATCTTAAACATCCTATAGCATGTCATCTAATAAGAATAATTTTCCATGATTTCTATATTTTGCCCCGATACATCTTTTTAAATTCTACACTTATATTCTACCAATATTACCTTCAGATTTTTTCCTGTCCTGCAGTATGACATCTAATAATGCTAATTTTCTATGACTTTTGCTATCTGTTTCAGAACATTTTTAAAGTCCTACAGTTACTTAATGAAACTATTGGCTTCTCTGCCCGGGCTATTGGTTATACAGTACTTACTGAAACTGTCACCTTACCTGTCTCAGCCATTGGTTATATGAATACTCAATGAAACTGTCAGCTTATATTCCTTGGCCATTGGTTATTTTAATAAATTCACATTGAGGATGATATTAGCTAGGGTTTTGAATAGGTTGAAAATATTTTTGGTTTATTTGGCTACATTCCACAGAAGAAGGCACTAACTCTTTCTGTATTAATAGTCTAAGGATTGATTATGGATATATTCTGAATCCAAGTTTTTGGCATCCTTAAATAAGTCATTATCTACGTTTGCTGTTTCTATTTATTAATTTACAGAATAAAAAGTCACAGGATATCGTTTACTGGCACAACAGGAATATATCTGGAAGATGCCATTTCATCTACATAGGCACTGCTGACAAAAAACAACCAAATGCCATTCTTTCAGGTTGATATGGAACTATGCTTATGCCAATGGAAAGTTGAATGGCGCTGTAAGTGACAGGCTGAGTTCTGTTAATACTGCAGTTTATTATTCTAAACATGGTAAACTTAACTGAAGAATTTTTTTTTTTACTATGGATACATTCACTATGTTGAATAAAAGGTGAACATTTGTCCATACTAGCATCACTCATCCTAATGTACCTTTTTCAGGTTCAACCTGGCTTTACAACAGATCCAATACAAGTCATAGTAATAATCTACAAAGATTGTGTGGTTGGGATACAAAATATTAGACAGTGCCCATCACAGAGGCAGTAAGAGGAACATACACAATGAAATAACTCAGCCAGGGCTACTACTTACAATATGCACAGTGAGCGAGTTTTACTGAAGAGGAAACAGAATGATGAATAGTAAGGAAGGAAGATCCAGTGGGGAGGGGGGGGTGAGCCACAATGGGTTGGTGGATAGAGGAGGAGTGTTCTGGAGAGGAATGAGAGAGGAGTAAGTACAAAAAGGTGCTTATTTGAGTAAGTTAAGTCTAATGGAAAATGTGGATGGCACTACAGCAGGAATTAGCTGTTGTGGTGCAGCCATCACGGACTTAAGTATGTGAACTTGGAGTTGGGTGGTGTAAGCCCTTGGGTCGATAGCCTAGTATCTACATATGAACCTATGAAAGAGTAGAAAAGTCCCATTCCCTTTCTGGGAGCTGAGCAATAATCTCTGGCTTCTGTTCCAAGCACATTCCCTGGTAGGAATTAATGCAGATCGGATAGATGAAAGCTATTACTGTTAGGATGGAAGGGGTGCAAACTTCCTTGCCATATCTATATCTGATAGCAAAGCCACTTATGACAGAACTCTCTTTTAACATCTGATGTCATATATATCAATGTGGGATCATGCACAAAATTCAGAACATACTTCAGGGGGCTTCATAGTTTATGTTGATACCTAGAAACTGTGACTTGTGTGTCTGGATGCTAAATGCCAATTCCTGCAGGACATCAATAATCTGAAGGAAAAGAATGCTAATCCAGTCTTTATTCAAAATGTCTTATTTTTGGAATGGAAACCTGTGAATACTGAAAATAAAGAATTCCTTCAAAAGGCTCACTGAGTTACCAAAAGTAATATGTTCAGGTGGCGACCGTGTTGGCACAGAAGATGCATTACCAACATTAGTGAACTATTCAAAGTGGAACTGTGAAAGGACCAGCAGTAACTCCCCTTTTCATATTCATGTTAGCCTGAGACTGAGATCTGTATGAGTTTGAAAATTATAAACATGGGGGAAGAAGGAATCTGCGCTTCTTGGAAGTGTACCTACTTTACACATTATTCAGCAACTTTCTTGCAGTTGATCAACAGGTTTAGAACATGTGACTGAAAGAACATTCTCAAACCTGTAAAGTAAGTGAAAATGTGGCCATTAGGAAACTTTTCCTTCAAGCTGTGTTCTTTGGGGTAATTGTGTCTATAATGATGCCATATAAATGGATATTACCCCCCACCCCTTCTATATATTACAATGGGGTTACTGCAGGTCAAATTAGGAAGAAAAAATATTTTAGCAACCCTTGTTGTCAGGTTGAATTTTAAACTAATCTGATGTTATTATAACTTGATGGACTACATTCAGTTGCACATCCTACTTACAAATGGAACCATATCCAAGATCAAAGGAGGCACTTTAACTGATATGACCTTTGATAGCTGGGCTTTCACTTGTTCCCCCAATGCCTGACTGCAAATTATGTTACTGCAACAGGAACCAAGAAAGGTTTGCCACTTCCTTTGCTTGTAGAGATTACTTTTAAATCATCACTTCTATTTGACCACTTTCTGAACAACTGAGGATTATTCTTACTCATTTTTATAATTTCATTTTCACTTTCCCTAGGAAGAGGTACAGCTTTATTATTTTTGTGGATGCTCTACTTATCCTGCAGTTTTGGACTCATGCTCATTCCCTGCCATGTCTTATGTCGTCCTTTTGATAAGTAGGCCTGGCTTTAAGTCTTCTATACTTGCTGGCTGATTTTTGCAGCATTCACGGTCCAGTCTAGTATAGTCTCCTTTTAGGCAGAGTGAATGAGTGAGGAAATCCTTTGTCCTCTACTAACACATTTATTTAGATGCAGGGAAGACACAGGGCTTCACCATACAATTGCCAGTTATTGGAATAAGATGATGTAGCATACAATACACAATGTATAATATATATAATAATAATATTCAGAAAAAATAATGTAAAATGCAGTCATTTTGTTAAACAATATGAGCAATTCTTAACTAACCACTGCTGAAAAAAATTAGTAATTAATAAATAAATGAAAACAGATCTACAAACTGCAAAAGATTATTCAGAATTTCAGGAGATTCAACCATCCATAAAAAAAAAAATAGGAAAATGTAAACATGGCTTAAGCCGATGTGAAATTTGAACACGTATGTGTGAGACAGCTACTTGTTCTGGCAATTAGGAGACCAATGTAGGTTTAAGCAAAACTGCTGACACCGCTAAAAAAACTGTACCAACAAAGTGATGAATCATGATGAGAATACTGAAATATTACAACTCATGAAATACCACATATTAATGCAAGCTCACTGGTTCTAGTACATGCGGCTAGAAAAGCTTTGCAACCTTTTTGATATCAAAGGCCACTCACTGCAGTCATTTGTCCATTGGCTGTTTCAAAAAAGAGACAGAAGACAATGGTCTACCACTTACAACACTGACTGATCAGAAGCAATTGTTAATCCACTGCCGAAAGAAATGGGCCAGGTATCACCTATCCCTAGTAAATGTCAAAGGGCACAAAGATCTTTTGCTTGTCCATCTTTGGCATAGAAAGTAACTGAAACAGCCTTGTTATTCTTCCTCCCTTTACACTAAAATGTATGCCCATGCAGAGTACAGCATAACAATTATGCATTTACCACACTGGTCAATCTAGTGAAGCCTTCTGCAGCAGGATAATGTTGGGATTTCTTTTCTGATACCTCAGCTTAGCACATTTCTGCATTTACTCACATTCAGGGTCATGTGTAGCTCCCACCACCACACTTCATGGCACTATGCATTATGTGTTAGGTTGGGATAGAAACCCCAGCCCCTGCATATCTCAGTAAAGCTCATATCCATTGAGTAAGCACACAGCATACAATAATGTGATGTATTATATAAGTGCACAACTTACAAGAAAATCCAACCACAACCACAAGACGGACAAGCTATCCAGACACAGGGAAACAATAAGGTAATAAAGTAGCTACTTAAAAAGTCCTCCTTGGATAAACTGATATGGTGATTTCTGCAGTGGTCAATAACTGGAATGAGTCCCTAACAATGAAAATCTGACCTTCTGAGAGGCTGCAACTAAGGAAGGCCTAATGGCAAGGGCTCAAAAGGCTAGATCCTGAAGTACCGTGGTGTCAAATGAGGCCTGAATCCAGGATGTATGGCTCAAACAAGATTGTTTGTTGAAGATGTAAACCAATGGTTAATTGGCTACAGCATGCTTTTCAACAGTATATGCAACAACATTGTAAAAACTGGAAGCAGCAACAACCCAGACTGTAGTGGTCAGTGGCATCAACATTTCCCAGTGACAGCTTAAACTGCCCAGTGGCAAAACAAAATGCAAATATGCAAATGTCAATCCAGTTAGAAATGGTTGCTCTAACAACTCTATAGCTTAAAGAAAAGAGAAAAACAAATGCTCAGTCTTCCAGACTTCATGGACTTTCTTCAGGTACATCTTAAGCTGTCAGAGAACATCCAGGTATGGATGATTCCATATTCCCAAAGTTCTGCTCCTGCAAAGAAGGCAAAATGAATGGACTGGTTTAAGGACAACTCAAATCGTATCCACAGAGACACTAGATCTCTCTGAAAGACCACATAAGATTCTGTGCAGAAGAGGTATTGGATCTTGAAACATTTTATAAGCAGAAGTAACAGCAATCTAGAAAGAATTGCCCATGAGCTGAACATCAGAGTCATCAGACCAGCAGGTTTTAAATGGGGCATGGGCAAACCTGTCAGAGCTGAAACTCAGTTCCCAAAAACAAGAAGAGTTCAAAAATATTTTTTGGCTAGCTACTGTTAATTTCAGATCCTTACTTTCTCCATAATTGCTTCTTTTCCCAGGGTTACTGTATCTAGGCATTAACCCACATGGGTCCCTTCACTGTGAGGCCCTCATCCCACTGTAAAAGAAAACCTCTTGGACAACAGTCTATGAATGCCCTCTGCAACAAGGTGAGAGGAGCAGAGAAGATAGGGGTTTCACACTATAGCCAGCTAGAGGTTTCTGTAAAGCCTTTCCCTTCCCTAATATGCTGGTCTGTCCTCACCTATAAGGTCATGCAATGGTACCACAAGGAGAATGCCCTAACCCATAAGGCAGTGTGTCCTTATGCCTGTTCTCTAATTCAAAGGCGACTCTTATTACTGCAGTGGTATCACCACTGGTGCTTATGCATGTGGCCACATGAACCAAGCATGTCCCCACACATTATTCTTTGGGAAAGGCATGCAGACAATGCCACCTCATTCCTCTCCTCTTGTGCCTGAGATGTTAAGTTTAACTCTGGTTTCCTAGGTCACAACTCAAGGATTTATTTATCTATGGAGTTAGTAGGGTTCTTAAAATATGGACAAATGTCTCAACCTGTTTATGGAACTGCTTAAGTCAGCCTATACTTATCCACTTCTCCACTTCTCTACCTGCCATAAGCTTGTGATATGCAAAAATACGAGAAGCATGCATTTCGACTATGAAATAACAGATCCAAACTGTAGATGTGTCAGAGATAAGTAAGGATCACTTGTAAGCTAAATGAATGCTAAATGACTGAGTGCATAGGATATCTCTCTGCACAGGAGACAAACCTCTTCTACTTAGAAGAATTAGCCTGGCAATTAGAGGCTTCCTGGCAGCTTCGATTATTTATCATACTCCAGCATGAAGATCTGGCAGGAGGAAGGTTTCTACCAAAAAGCCAGGTACAGAGGGCGAAGTCAGTTGTCCATGCTACAAAAAAGGCCAGACTTCCTTGTTTTTGACTGGGAAGTTTTCTCATGGTGTCAGAGGTCTATTATCCAAAAATTGCATCCTTCTTGGCCACAAAAGACCAATGAAGTTGATATGGTACAATGAGGATGAGCTTTTGTTTTTCTTGTCTGAATTTTTGTTATAAGGAATGAAATCAAACAGAAGATTGGAAAAATGTACAAGAATAATTCCTGACACAGGAGAGAGAAAATGTCAATCATCAACTCCTTCCTGCACTGCTAAACAGTGTAGAACAAGGGGAATACTATATTCTCTCCATGTGCAAAGCAATCAATCTCCAAGGTACCCCACTCTTGGAAGACCCTCACCAGGCAGGAGTTCCATATCTCCACCTTCAGCAAGGGTCTGGAGCTGTATCTCAATAACTCTGAACATTCTCTTCCCTGAGGATGTGACACGCTGTTAAAGTGATGGTCCCATCTACTGTCCACTGCAAAGCATGCATCATCTTTCTGCACACCACCATTCCTGACTACATACCACAACACCACTTGTCTGTAGGATCTGAGCAGGGGAGTCTCTAGTTTCGCCATCCTGACTCTAATAAGCAAAGAAAACTACATGAAGTCAAAGCTGCTTAATTTGGACCCTACCCTATTGGGGGGTGTCTAAACAAAAGGAGTAGCTAAAGTAGGCTCCCAACATTCTAAAGAAACATCCAAAGTTAGGATTTCTGTCAGGTTATGCTGCAAGAAAAAGGTCTAGAGAGAGACTGTCCGGAAGTATCCACCATTCTACAGCCAAATGACAGGAAGCTGTCACCATAAGGAGACTCTTGAGGGCATTATGACGTTGCAGCCACTGGACTTTCACTGTCCGCTGCACCATCCACAACTTCATGCTAACAAGCTGAACAGTAAGGATTAAATAAAAGCACAGGAGACCACATTCTTGCCCATCCTGTCCAACTCCTGACAGTCTGCACCAGGCAGTAAGACAAGAAAGTAAACTTGTCTCTGACTACTGCACTAGACTGAAGATATCACAAGGGGTCTGCCCTAGGGAAACTTAGCATGTCACTCCACACAGCCAGGGGTACACAGAGGGCCTTCTTAGCAGCAATAGTGTCTCTCCAAAGAATGTGATCATCTGGATGGGCGACATCATTATTCTTTTCTATCTGAGAGATAAAAGACTTCATTTTCCCAAGCTTCCTTACAAGAATAATGAGGGAGAGGGAGATCCTCCTGACCCTAACTTGAATGTGGAATAGCATCAGTTTTCCTGACCCAAAGGGTCACACGTGCAATGGTTGAGTGCCACAGTTCAAGGGGTAGTGGGGGGAGGGGTCAGGTGCCTAAGGCCGCACTATGTCTAAAGAGACCTGCACTGTACCTAGTGCTGGTATTATCATGTGTTCCCACTCTTAAAAATAGATCCTACCAGAAGATAAGCAGCTGATGTGCGTCTAATGTCTGCTATGACCCCAGAAGTAGTGCACACACAGAAGGACCCATGGGAGTTTTCTCTACCCCTGAGAGTAACAGCAGCAAGATTCAGAGGGAGTTTTGAGAAGAAGACATCTTGGTTCTATGTGCGACTGTCAAGCTAGTGGTACTGGTTTCTAAGGCTCACGCCAAAGGAAAAAACAATGTGTGAGTAGTGTCTAGGTGTTCAGTAATGGGGAAGTGGAGCAATCACTCTGAGATGCACTCCAGTGGGACTGCTGGGGTACACCTTCTAGAGACCAGTCGTCATCAGCCAATGAGAGACACAAACTCAAGCCCTCAAAAATGGGAGACACATGAATTCACCTTGTGGGCAGATTTTGCAGTTGGAGGATATTAAGGATGTCCAGCCTCTAACTCCCTTGCCTTTTTACATTGCCACAGCACTGGTCAAGGAACTTGTTAGGGGCTTTACACATGATCAGTGTGCTAAGCATGATCCACAGACATCTTTACAAAGCAGGTGTAGATCCTGAGCTTCTTCCCTCTCCTTCAACAGGTGATTGTGTTCAAGCATTGATACTTAAATGGCCCACATTGTGTTTCTCATCTAGGAAGGATGGCAAGTACAGCTTGGGTTTTGGCTCAGTGTCCAGACAACTGAAGGAATGCTTTGATGGCTTCAGTTTCTTAGGCATCAAATGTGGGAATTTTTCTATGATGAAGGCTAAACCTGATATCTTAACGCACAAGGAGCAGAAAGAAAACTGAGACAGAGGATACATTCTCCTAGCTATTCATGTGATGAGATGGCACTGAGAGAAGCCAGAATTGCCCCCAAAGGGGGGCTGGGGTAACATTTACAAATGTGTGAAAAAAGCATGTTAGAAAAAGAAATCACAACAGTTATCCAAAGCAAAAGGCTTTTTTAAATTCTGAGCTAGAGAAACCTACCATATGTTCCCCACATAATACACTCAAATGAATTCCTTAGCATATTGGCTTTATGCAGTTTTTGTTTTCAAACAAAAGGAATGTTCACAGGTTTAGCATTTCAGACTGGATCCCTGGTTAGATATATGCGGTATAAAGCCAAGAATGCCTCATAATGAGGCATGTCAGAGAACAATATCCTGCTGACTACATCTATACATGAAAGAAATGGTCACATGTACAGCATTTTGTGCTCCGTCCAAAACATGTGAAGTACTGCATACGTAGACTAAAACCCAAACAATATTTAATAGGAAGTGAGATACTAAAAACAAAATTTATAATTTAATCAAAAGTCAGGAGGTGAATTTAGGAAGGCAAGGAAAGGTTGTATGTTCTTGAATAAACTGGGAAACAAAATGCCTGTAGGAAAAAGGGAAAAATTCTTCCTCTATCCTGACAGTTAAGACCATACACAATTATAGACTCTCCACTAAAGCAAAGAAATTAACAAAATGGAGGCTTTTGCAAAGAAGGATAAAACAGAGTCTATACCAAATGACTTATCAATGGAGACCAAAGAATGTTAATATGCATAGTCTGTCAAAAAGTAAGGAGAATCAGAGGACATGGTAGAGATACTGAATTATCTCAAAGAATTAACAACATTCAAGAGGATAATATATTTGGAAGGAGCTATATAAGAACACTGAAGCACTTGAACTTTGGATAAATGCTCAATGGGGCAGCGCTATGTCAAAAGGGACATGCACAGGGCCTGATGTTGGCATTATCATGATCTCCCAAGAATGCACTCCCACACCCCATTAAACAAAGATCCCAACAGAAGTGAAACAGCTGATTTAATGATAGGGAGAAGATGGCACTGAGATGATGTGAGGAAGTACACTTCTTCACAGACAGATTTGCAGATGCATGGAATGGCTTCCTGAGGAAGTTCTGGAATTTTGGAATGCTTAGGATAGCATAAAATGATACTTTTAGGTTGCAGGAAAACTGCATCTATGTGAGGACACTTACCAAAACTGGAAGTCTTTATAGGTTCACAGGTGTTTACTAGGCTAATGACCACAATGGACTTTTTAAGACTAGCCATGTATCCCAAATCTCTGTCAAGTACTGGTGAGAAGTGTAACCAAGGCCTTGGGAGGTAAAACATTTACAAGCAGCGGCCTGGGAGATGAACCATTTCCAGGCTGCCTGTGTCCATTAGAGACATAGGTGCCAAATGAGGGATGAATTTCCTGTTCCCCTTCCAATTGTCCAAGTTACATTTGAATTAAGTTAGGGAGAACTTTGCTTCACATGGATGGGGAGCCTGCTCCAAAGAAGGGGTAGTCGCTGGGACACATACTTGTCTCTCCAGCAGGTCCTATTTAGATCACAGGCAAGGTTTAAGTCTTTAGAACAGGCAATTCTGGTGCTGTTTATTTTTCAGCTATGTAGGAGCTCCATCAGAGTGGATTCTGATAATGCCTTGTATGCTAGGCACAGATCTCCCCTCAACGACATGTACGTGACAGAATATAGGAATAGGGCCTTGAGGTGGTCTGCATAGGAAATGTTACTTATACCTTGTATTATTTTAGTGAGGAACCTCTGTGGATGTTCCAATTGTTGGATATGCCTTGCTAGGTAAATACCAAAGGCGGCATTGTACTCAATTATAAGTCTGATGAATACTGAAAACAGTGGAACAATGACTTCCTTGGACCTAGATGCTATACATTTATTTATGTTGCACAACATAGAATGATTTCCTTACTACTGTAGACACATGATGGTCAAAGGCTAGATTACTGTCTAGGGGTGTTTCTAAGTGACTGACTACTGGGTCATCTCATAGGGTGTGTTGTCAATATGACTGTTACCAGGGGCAGATGACTTCCTGAAGGATACTATTATGCACTTCTTGGCATTTAGATTTAGTCCATGGTTCTGGCACCAGTTGTTTGTCTGTGTCAGACCTTCCTGGAGAACATCTGTGTTGGTGGGTGATTCAATGACAGCTCCTAATTTGCAAATTTAGTCAGTCAGAGGGAATTTATGTTGGCCCTGACTTCAGAGAAGTAAATACCAAAAAGGAGTGGTCCCAGGACCAATCCCTGAGGGACCCCGCTTCTGACTGGCTTCTTTCTACAGGATTCCCAATTCTAACTTCCTGGGAATGTCTTCATAGGTTCATAGGAGGTTACTAGGCTAATGGTCCTAGGGCCTTAACAAGCCTAGCCATGTAATACCATTGTTCCCTAGTTGACCATGGTTAGATGGTTGTTGTTAGCAGAGTAATCAGTAATTTGCACTGACTGCCCCTGTCCATGAGGGACATAGATGCCAACCCCCTGAAGAATTTGTGATCTCCCATCCAGTTGTCAAGGTTGCACTTAAATAGCGTTAATGAGGAGCTCTGCTTCATGTGAAGTGGAAGTTTATTCCTCAGGTGTGGAAATCTCTGGTATACATATCTGTCTCTCCAACATGTTTTGTTTATGTCACAGGCTAGGTTAAGATCCCTGGAGAGTGTGACTCTTGTCCCATTTGATTTGCAGACATGCAGCATTTTCATTAGGGCAGGGTCAGAGATTGCTCTGTAGGTCAGGCATAGGCTGCCTCTCAACAGCCTACAGGATACAGAGTACAGAGACAGGGCCTTCAGTCTTTCCATGTAAATCATGTTTTGGAGGCCATCAGTTTTCTTGGTTAGAAACCTATGTGGTCTCTCCAGTTGTTGCAGATGCCTGGTGAGGTACATGCAAAAGGGAGCATTGTACTCGATTAGTGGTCTAATGAGGGTACAGCACAGAGGAGTTATAACATCCTTAGTCTTTAATGCAATGCCCTTATTTATGAGATGCACAATGTAGAAGGTTTTCCTTACCACTGTGGAGACATGGTGATCGAAGTTTAAATTGCTGTCAACCTGTATTCCCAAGTCTCTCACCACAGTGTTTGAGCTTGAGGGGATGCTATCTATAATGCAATTTGCAGGGGCCACTTCTTTACAAAATGGGATAATGAAGCACTTTTTGTGTTTAGTTTTAGACTGTGACTCATGCACCAGTCATCAGTCTGCGTTAGCCCCTTTTGTAATAAGTTAACATCATTGAGGGATTCCATGATTGCACCTTGTTTGCAGTCATCTGCAAACTTGGTAAGCCACAGGCCATCTACTTTGACCTGGACATCCAAGAAGTAGATTACAAATAGTATATGGCCCAACATAGATCCCTGTGGTACATCACTGGTAACTTGTCTACTGGTGGAGGTGGAATCCCCAACTTGGACAGTATGCATTCTGTCAGTGAGCCAGTTTGTTACTCATCTACTAATGTATGGATTCATTTCTAGCTGGGAGAGTTTTTCAATGATACCGGAGTGGAGGATTGTGTCAAGAGCCTCGGCTAAGTCAAGATAGGTGGTTATGTACTGCTTTGCCCTCATCCAGGGCTTCAGTGACATTCTCGAAGAAGTCCACCAAGTTTAATAAGCAAGACCTGCCATTAATGAAGCCATACTGGATCGGTTTAAGAGTTTGGACGTTGCCTATGTCCTTGCTGATAAGGTCCATGATGATTCTTTCCATGGCCTTACAGATAAGGCTGGTTAAGCTTATGAATCTATAGTTCTCAGGATTGGTTGATGGACCCCCTTTGTGTAAGTGGATTACTGTTGCTGTTCTCCACTCTGGTGGAACAAAGCCAGTGCTCAGGCTATGGCTGAAGAAAGCACCAAGTGCTTCCACAAGGTCTTGTTTTAGATTGTTTAGTAAGCAGTCTGGGATGTGATCTGGTCCCTGGAGGCTGCATTTTTGGCCTTGGAGAGGGTGGATGTTACCTGCTCTTTGGAGATGCTAGGTAGTGGACTCGTGACAGGGATGCTTTGGGATGTGTCTGCTGGGGAGTGTGTGTGTGTGTGTGTGTGTGTGTGTGTGTGTGTGTGTGTGTGTGTGTGTGTGTGTGTGTGTGTGTGTGTGTGTGTGTGTGTGTGTGTGTGTGTGTGTGTGTGTGTGTGTGTGTGTGTGTGTGTGTGTGTGTGTGTGTGTGCCAAAATCTGTCCACCAGGCTGGCAATTTCTTCAGGTTTGGTGTGAGTAGTACCATCCACAGTCAGTTCAGCACATAGCTGGGCATTCCCTTTAACATTTTGGACAAAGCTAAAGAAAGCCTTATGCTTGTCTTTAGCTACAGATGCTAATTTAGCCCCCTAATTGTCTTTACAGGACTTTACAAGATATCTGATTTGCTTGTTCAAGTTGTGGAGGATATTCTTCCTCTGGTGAGTAAGTTCCATCTTGTTCTTAGATGACAGTTTCTTCCCTATGTTATATAACTTATTTATACTTGCGGTCCACCAGGGCGGCCTGTTTCTTTGGGAGGACCTGGTTTTGATCCTGATAGGTACAGCCAAGACTATGCAGTTGTTTAAATGTCTATTCAGGGCATGTGTGTACTCCTCTGCATAAGAGTCATTTTTATACCCTCGCTTAGTAGTCTAAACTTTGCTTTAGAGAAATTTTTCAGTTTGTTTTTTCTTGTGCAGGTGTCCAGTCTGATTTACTTCAAACAAGACAGATTTATGGTCTGACCTCACCAGGGAAGGCAACACACAAGGGGTAGTGCAGTGACCCCCCCCCATGTTGGTGAGTACCAGATCCAGGACATTTGAGCTGTTTGTAGAGGTGCAGACTAGTTGCTCCAGAGTATTTGACATTTCTGCTTCTGTATGTTATCCAATCTATGGAAGGATAGTTGAAATCTCACATGACCAAAGTGTTTGGCTGTACAAGGAGCAATTCTAGAAAGTCCAGATAGTCGGTGTGCTTCTCTTGGTTCACGGTGGAGGACCTGAAACTAATGATGGTGTGGTAAGGTGTTTTACCTGTATTTAATTGTACCTGGAGTAGCTCCAGACAGCCATACTGTTTAACCAGTCTCAAGGTGTATTTGGATTTAATGAAGATGGATACATCTCCAACTTTGGTTCTTTCACACTCATTTTGGGGTTTGAATGTGTGGAAGATATTTGAGCCTTGGTGGCCAGGATGGTCTCTTCAGCCTTGAACGAAGTCTCAGTGACTGCAAAGATGTCAGCAACTTTCAAGGTGAGGAGTGCTTTCAGGGAGTGCAGTCTTCTGTTGCGGTTCCTACATTAATCAGCATAAACTTCAGTTTGTCTTGAGTGGATTTCTTTATGTCGAGAATTTTTTTGTTTTGACATTGCCTAAAAAAAGGCACTATGGAGGAGGCAAGCATCTTTGCCATTATCTGAAAGTCTAGAGGAGGCAGGTGAAAACCATCTCTGGCAAAGCAGTGTGGTCTGTCAACCACGTCTTCCCAGGCTGACAGATACTGGATCCCCATGGACTGACACCAGAAACTAAGCCGATTGTTGAAGTCAATCATTTTTTGTCTGTATTGTGGCATCATCCTGGGTAAAGGTAAAATGCTACTTAGTGCTAGGGACATACCTGCCTGGGACACATAATCTGAAGTTCAATTAAGTCTCTCTTTATATAGTCCAGAGAAGTATGTTTCAAGTCATTCACTCCAACACGTACTATGACAGAGCCATAATGGTAATTGTTGTTGAGTGACTTGACTGCGTGCATGATTTGACAGATCTTAGCACCTGACAGGCAGCTAACTGTGACTTTATCCTTGTCCAGCCTGGTGAGGGAGACATCTGAGTGTTTCACTATGGAATTGTTTATTAAGGTTGTCACCTTTTAAGCAGGCCAAAGTGGGACATGGAAGTGTGGCCAATATGACACTTGCTGCACTCTCTTCCATGACATCACCACAGGAGTGGAGAAGGTGATGCAGTTATGGGTACAACAGTGTGAAGTTCATATAGAATGCTGAAATCTCACAAACCATTTAAATTATGCAGCTTTAACAGTAAAAATGAAGCATTACTGCAAAAATGCACACATTACTCAGTTAGATGGTTGGCTGGATAGATGGCTAGATGGTTGGCTGGATAGATGGCTAGATGGATGGATGGATGGACGGATGGCTAGATGGATGAATGGATGGATTGCTAGCTGGGTGGATGGATGGATGGATGGATGGCTGACTCTCTGGATAGCTAGGCTGTTAGGAGAAAAAAAAAGACAAACCTTAGTTTTTGTTTTGTTAGCAGCTGTAGAAGCGCTAATAACAAACCACTCTACAGCCAAAATCTCTGTAGCGCTCTTCCTGCCTTAATCCTCACTCCTTCATGAATTGCGGCCAATTGCTGCATGATTTACAACATTCGGACCTAACACGGAATAGCTCTGCCTGCAGGTCCAGGTTGGTGATGTAACTGAATTGCATTGGAATAGTCGGAAGTAATTGTGGCTTTTCCACAGCGATTCAGTGTGAGTGAAAAGTGGGACTTTTCAAGTCCCACTGCTTTGAACAGAGGGCAACAGGATAAGGTAGCTCAACCCCTGAGTGCTCTGCTGGTAGCAGGATGGGTGGCAACTTTATCGCCTATGACTAGGACATTAGTTTTTTAGGTGTTTTGCCCTAGGAACTTATTTGTTGAGACACTTGTATGTGTGCTGCTGTATGAAGTGGGGTCTGTTCGTGTTCCAGTATGCCTGATCTGTTTGTGCTTGGGAGGTCTCTGGTCCTTTGGTAGGCTCTTAGTGAGTACCTCCGTATAGGTGGATCTATGTGACTTGACCTTGTCTTGTGTGAGAGGAGAGGTGTGTGTGTGCTGGCAACCTGCTTTATATCTTGTTTACTGTTACATGAGAGGAATGATTCCAGCTTCAAGGTATAGTTACATCTCTCACATACTGTATTTGTTTGCTTTAGGAGCAAGTGGTTGTCAGTATTCAAGAAGCAATTATTACATTGCCCTAGGATGCCTATGTCAACCAGGCTAGCCAGTGACATGTTGGTCAACTGGCTGTCCATTGTAGCAGGTTAAACCATAAGTACAAGTTGGGGAATGGGAAACTTGGATTAGCTTTTGCTCTAGGACTAATTTGACTAACTAAACAAGGGGACATATTCTGTTGAGGATTAGGGGTGAAGGAGTGTGGTGATGCTGCTCAGTGCAGCAGTACTCATCTGAGTTGCCCGCAGTGCAGCAGTACTCATCTGAGTTGCCCACAGTGCAGCAGTTTGCAGCGGAGTTGCCCGCAGTGCAGCAGTGTGCAGACAAGTTGCCTGCAGTGCAGCAGTGTGCAGCTGAGATGCCTGCAGTACACCAAGGAAGCTTGGGAGGTCCAACTGACAAATGTCTAGGGAAAAAATAGTTTCTAGAAGTTTGCTACTACACAGGGCACCGCTTATTCCTGTTGTGCGGGTGCGCAGCTACATGCAAAAGTCAGGCTTATGTACAGGTGAAATTAAACAATTTTAAACTAGTCTGCCAATGTGAAATCACACAATGATCTTTCCTCCGGCAATCCCCAGCTCAGACAGGGCTATATCCTCACTCTTCTGCCAGATGGGTGCAGAGGAGCCCTACTTAATATAAAATGGCTGGATTTGAGTTCAAGTGTATAAAAAGCAGGCTAGATTCAACAAGTCTGCATCTAGTCTATGCTATCTAAAAAATATTACAGTGCAAAACAAGTGTAAGTAATGAAGCAGGCACAGAAAGAAAAACAAACAGTCAAAAAGGCACCAATTAATGCAGTAAAACAGTTAAATGCAGTAGATAAGCACACTTCTGCCACAAGGGTACAGAAAAACACCTTCTTAATGTTGAGCAGCTGGTTCAGAGCCCAATTGTAACAAGTCTGCATCTAGTCTATGCTATCTAAAAAATATTACAGAGCAAAACAAGTGTAAGTAATGAAGCAGGCACAGAAAGAAAAAAAAACAGTCAAAAAGGCACCAATTAATGCAGTAAAACAGTTAAATGCAGTAGATAAGCACACTTCTGTCACAAGGGTACAGAAAAACACTTTCTTAATGTAGAGCAGCTGGTTCAGAGCCCAATTCTAACAAGACCACACAAACTACCTATAACAGCCTTACAACTAAAAGATACAATGGATTATATTACAATTAACAACTTAAAGCAGCAGCAGAGAGTGCAGTTCTTTTTTAAGTACAGTTACAGTATATAAGAGAAGTGCAAAAAATACTTTGTGCCCTTTTGCGTGTTTCCCACCTCAGACAGACCAGACAAACACCTACCGCCACCAGACGAACAATCCCAGTCCTCCTAATGCAAAAGCACAGTAATGGAGTGTCCGAAGTGAAATGCTACCAAAAACAAACTTAGAAGATACAGAATGCTACCACAAATAAACTTAATATGGATACAGCTATGTACTTTAAACAGCTTATAAAAGTGTGATTATTCAATAAAAGTATTTTGTTTTGCATAAATAAGCCAAGAGCCATTCAATTGTGCATAATATATAAAGACACTAAAACAAGATAAGATGATTAATAAGCCCTTCTGCCAATAAAAATACATACAGAAATCTCAAATGTTTCACCAGCCTACACAGACCAGGCTACCAGCGCACTAGATGGAAAATCCAGTTACCTCTTTATGTAAAAACAACTGCTTGCTAGCGTGAAAATACACTACTTTATCAACAAGCTACATAGATAATGAATTTAGATCAAGTAAATCAGTAGAATAGACAATGAGAGGCAAAATGCACTTTTCAAAACAAACAAAAGGAAAGGCAAGTAAATAATTCAATACATCAACAGCAGTGTAAAAAGGGAGGAGCTTATTCAGCTCTATTTACAGTATGGGTAGGCAGCTTAAAAACTACCAGGTTTAAAAAGCACATGAACAAAGGGGAGGGAGGGTAAGAACCATAAGCAGGGAATCCCCAACAGTGCTTTAGTTTCTTCCAGGTTGAAATCTTTTCAGCAAAAGACAAAGAGCCAGAAATTCACTGTGTATTCAAGTAGTGGATACACATCTGTATGTGAGCCAGGTGGCTATCCACCAGGATACATAAGGGTTTTTACATAACCTCTTAAGTTTGC
The DNA here is from genome assembly GCF_019279795.1 of Protopterus annectens. Classification (NCBI taxonomy): domain Eukaryota; kingdom Metazoa; phylum Chordata; order Ceratodontiformes; family Protopteridae; genus Protopterus; species Protopterus annectens. The sequence continues at coordinate 1,216,377,121 of NC_056731.1, read as the reverse complement.
CAACCATGCCCAAGCTGGGGATTGTGTCAAATGCCTTGGCCAGGTCAAGGTAGGCAGCGTGAAGCATTTTGCCCTCATCCATCGCTTTAGTGACCTTCTCAAAGAAGTCTGCCAGACTGAACAGGCATGACCTGCCCTTGATGAAACCAAATTGTGTTGGGTCCAGTGTCTGGAGGTTTCCTATGTCATTATTAATCATTTCCATGTTGATTCTTTCATGGCTTGCATATCACACTATGGAAACTTATTGGTTTGCAGTTTCCAGGGTCTGTAGATGGCAGTGAGAAGACTGTTGCTGTTCTCCATTCAAGAGGCATGAAGCCTTTTTGGGGGCTACAGTTAAATAGAAATTCCAGATGGCCTGATAGATCATGTTTCATGCTGTTTAGAAGGCATCTTGAGATATTGTCTGGGTCCATTGATGCAGTGTTCTTGGCCTTAGAGAGAGCATTAAGGATCTGATCCCTAGTGATAGCAGGGGGAGTTATATTTGATGGTATTTCCTGAAGGAAGGTTGATGAGGAGAGAGGGGTAAAGCTGGTGCTGAATTTGTCAGTCAGTAGAATGCTTTATCTTCTGGCTCAGTATAGGTGGTTCCATTTACAATGAGCTAAGGAATGTCTTGTGGTTGTCCTTGGACTAGGAAGCCAAATTTACCTCAAACATGTTTTCTGTAAACTTTATTTGTCCTCTGAACTGTTAGTTAAGTTTGATGAGAATGTTTTTATCCTGCTGGGTTCTGCACCTCCTAAATTTTGCCATGATTTTCTTCCTTCTGTTATATAGCATATAGATGCTGTGATTCCACCAGGATGGCTTGCTTTTTTTTTAGTTCGTTTTGTACTTCTTCCTGATGGGTGCAGCTGCCTCTGTGCTATTAACATGCCTGATAGGGTTACCGTGAACAGTTCTGTGTAAGCTCTCTGCAGCTTTAAACCATATTGCAGTGACCACACAGATGTCAGCATTTTCTAGAATGAAGAGAACTTCTAGGGAGTGGAGGTTTTTGTTTAGATTCCTAGCATTGAGCAATAATAGCTTTAGCATTTCTTGGTTTTGATTTGCTATGTTGGAAGTACTTTCAGTTTGGGATTGCCTAAAAAAGGCACTATGGGGGAAGACAATGTTTTAGCTAATATTTGAGAGTCTAGAGGGGAGAGGTGCTGACCATCCCTGGCAAAGCAGTGTGGTTTGTTAACCATCTCCTTCCATGCTGACAAATATTGCACCCCCTTAGAATGACACCAGAAACTAAGCTGACTGAGTGTAGACTGTTGGTGTAAGGTTCAGTACTGAGCATTACTATTGCTTAGCTTGTCTAAAAAGTGCTAAACTTCACTTACAAGCCCTGCATTTGCACAGGTTTGCATTAGTTTTAGCAGAGCTGGTCAGAATTTGGCAACCAGACACATATCTGCAATGTATCCAAATGAAATCCAAAGCATCCATTGATATCTGCTAAGAATTAAGTATCTGCTTATCCTACATTGCACTTTTAATCTATTTGCTGCTTTTTACTATGTTTGCTGCTTTTTTTAGTAATTGTTTTTGCTGCACTTTTTAGCTTAGCATAGACTCGATTCAGACTTGTTGAATCCACTCTGTTTAACATTGTCTGAGCATTAAATTCAGTTATCCTTCAGAAAAGAGGCCCCCCTGCATCCTTGTGGCAGAAAAGTGTAGCCAAGGGCCCATCTGAGTGGAGATTGTTGGAGTAAGGCTCAATTCTGAGCATTGCTGTTGGTTAGCTTGTTTAAAAAGTGCTTAACTTCTCCTATATTTAAGCCCCTCGTCTTGCACACCGTGCAGCAGGGGTTAGTACCACTGGTTATAAACACAAAGGCTTCAAAAGACAAATTTTCCCCTAGTGAACTGCTTGTGTACTTTCTGAGGCGTCCATGCTTCTCTACATAACTCAGTTGTGCACCACTGCCTGGAGAGCAACTTAGCTGCGCATTTTATGGCGTTGTAGGTCTCCACCCCAACAATCTCCCATACTATTGTTACTTATTATTAGTCCCTCAATTGAACCTGATCCATCTAGCTCATTCCCCACTACTGGTCCCTGAATATTCCTAATATAATGGATGGACAGTTTCTCAATGTTTCTCCAGCAAGCCTAATCGACATGGGCATCCTGATGCAATGTAGCAATTGTCTTATGAATACTGACACATATTACTCTTAAAACATTTAAATTCAACATGCAAGAGATGTATCTATACTTTGAATCTAGAATCTATGCTGTCTTGTTCTCAGCACATTAAAACAGACATAGATCAGGTTGTCAGCGCACAGACATCATCTCTTAAACCAACCAAGTGCACAACACATAAACCCACATCACAGAAGCACTCTCTAGAAGTATACCTAAGGAGCAGAGACCTCCAAAGTGCAAACAGTCTACACATAATACAGACCCAACAGAATCCACTACACATAAAAACACAAGCATCAGTGTCTCAACCAACAAGCCCCTATAGCAAAACACCTCAAAACCAAATGTCTTGGTCATAGGCGACTCCATTGTAAGACACACAGATGTCCTACTCATCAAGCTGGACAAGGAGAAAATCACGGTTAGCTGTCTGTCGGGTGCTAGGATCTGCCAAATCACACATGCCCTCAGGTCTCTCAAAAAACTACTGTTATGACTCTGTCATAGTCCATGTTGGAATGAACGACTTGAGACATATCTCACTGAACTATATGAAGAGAGACATGACTGAACTCTCTGATTATGTCTCCCAGGCAGGTATGCATAGCCGGCTTTAGGCACCAGCGAACCCTGCGGTCGCTGGGGGCCCCCTGTTTCTGGGGGCCCCCAACCACAGCAAGTTTTCTTATCTTGATATTTTGTAATATGTCTGTCAAACTAACAAAAGCTAGTACAGCAATCTTGTATACTTAATAAACCAGGAGGGTAATAATTCTTATTTATATCTCCTTTAAAATTCAAAGATAACTTTGGTTGTAGTAACAAGTGTGCCATCAATTAACAGGCTTCACAACTCCATTAAATATTCTACCACTGAAAAAGTGCCTTTGGCTTAGTTAAACCCTGCTTGGTGGACATTCTTTCCACTAAAACCAACACAGACAACTTTAGGTATCTGCAATACCTGTGGCTGCAAGGGGGCCCCTTAATCATCCTTGGCTGTGTAAGGGCCTCACAAAAGTAGCTGATGGTTAGGAAAATGAGGAAAAAAATGTAATAATTTCCTGATTATGCTCTTTAACCTGAACAGGGCTGTGATATGACCCTGTTAGGATAAAGCTGATAATGAACATAAACAAAGTAAGCAGTAGAGAGACCAGCAGGCAGAAGTGACTGACTCCTGATTTGAGTGCAAATCTTGAAAGAAGAGCTGATGCTTCTGATCTTCAGAGATATTTTTGTTTTCTTTCAGGGAATTTTATAAATGCTGGTAGAACCCCAGATAGTACAATTCTCAACTTCTTTACTGAAGAATTCAGTACAATACCAAAAATAATAGCAGAATAAAGCCTCAAAATCAGGAACACATTTTAAATATTACTCTAATTCACTTAAAAAAGTTAATAGAATAACATCTTTTGCATCAATATACATTTTTGGATAATTCAAAGCATAAACCTCTGATGCCTGGAATTATTGACTGTATTCCTGAAAGATTTATTAGCAAATCAAATTTTTTATGAAGGACAGAGCAAACTTATGAGCAAAATCATGGAAGGTCTGTGAAATAAGAGACAGTGACATTTGCACATTTCTCCTTACCAAGGTAAATAAAAGTGACTTCCCCCTGCTGCTGTTTGTTATACACTAAACTGGTGTGGCAGTGCCAGTGCTGCACAATGTATTGCTATTTGCTGACATAAGTACAAAACTAGTATTGCTATGGCTTTTGTGAGTGTTTGTAAAAAATATCACTGATTTTTATCTCTGCATACACCAAATAATGCTAAGATACATATGGGTATCAGTTAAAAATGTAGCTAACAAGTCGTATTTCAAAAGTAATGCATGAAATATGTCACAGAACATTCAGGCAATTTAATCTTCAAGGGGACTGGTGGCCCCCACTCCCAGACTGTATAAACTGATACAGGGGACTCTCTTAATCATCCTTGACTGTGTGAGGGCCTCACAAAAGCTGTTGCTGGTTGGGGAAAAATGAGAAAAAATGTATTAATTTTCTGATTACACTCTTTAACCTGAACAGGGCTGTGATTTGACACTGTTAGGATTAAGCTGATAATGGCCTCTGCTCTCATCTGCACTTATTCTAAAACCAGCCCTGCTCAGATGTGTATGTACAGAAAGCTGCTGTAGGATTTTTGGGGGGGTTACTTCTTTAATTTTCATTTCAGTCAAACCATAGAGGTGTGCACATGAGGTGATTACAGTTTATCTTTGGGCTGAAGACAGTGTGGCCATTGTTTCTTTTACTTTTTTCACAAACCTCAGAGGTGTATAAAGAAGGTTACTATAACTTATGTAGGGACAGTGTACTGTCTATGAGAAACAAAGTAAAATACATTACTGTAATCATTATTTTTTCAATATCACATCAGGCACGTATACAGGTAACTTTCACTGATGGTTAGGGTTGAGGAGTGAGAAGGCATGCCATGTATATCTATGTCAGCATTCAACTGAAACACATGACTGTGGCAATTTGAACCTCTGCTTTCATCCCAGTCTAACATCAGAGGGATGCATAGGCAATGACTGTCTTTTTTTGGGAGAGTTAGTGAAGCAGGCCATATTCCTAGACTGGACCTCTGTATCCAGACAGCAAATAGCTTGCTTGTTATGAGCTACTATTTTGTCATCTTTGAATATTAAGCCTTGGGTACAACTTATATCTTCCTTGAACTCATGTTTTTTGTTTATGGCACCATTGGATTAAAAGGTTGGGAAAATGCTCTAAAATGCATCGCAACCCTATAACCCTATGGCTTCCTGGGCCCTGGCTTAGTGAGTTATTTCCTAAATAGTTATTACTGTGCAGTCTTGGTCAGGAAAGGTGTGCCAAAAGGTTCCAAGGAAAACTTAAGCTGAACGGCAGCAATGAATTTCCTTCTTTAATCGTAATATCTTTTCAAGCCAACACTGGATGAAAAGATTATGTAAAAAGAAAAAAAATTAAAATCCACTTTAGAGCATATAGACAGCATTTCACCTAAGTCCAGACCTGTACATAGAGTTGCTAGAATGTATCATTGCTGTAACTAAAATGCCAGTAACTGTGAATGTCCCTATATAAGATGGACGAATATAGGCTGGTACATACACCTGGTGTACTGTAAGAGCATTGTAGCTACAGGTAAGTCTGTACATACTACTGCTAAAAGTTTGCAGCATGAACTAAAAGGCTGCTTCAGAGGGGTGGCAGTGGCAGGGTTACTTTGATAGAAGTGCCTAAGGGGCCCCCAAACTTGCTATTTGCTGGGGGCCCCTAAAATGCTAACACCAGCCCTGCATGTATGTCCCTAGCCTTAAGCAACATTCTACCTTCACCTGGGATGATGCCACAATACAGACAAAAAATTATTGATTTTTAACAATTGGCCTAGTTTCTGGTGTCAATCCAGGGGGATCCAGCACCTCTCAACCCGAGTGATATGGTAGATAGACCACACGGCTTTGCCAGAGATGGTCTTCAGCTGTCACCTCCTGGCTTTTGCTTACTGGCAAAGCTACTTGCCTCTCCCACAGTGCCTTTTTAGGTAATATCACAAGAACAAAATTCCCAATGTAAAAATATCCTCTAAAGACAAACTCGAGGTTTTGCTGATTAATGCTAGGAGTCTAAATCAGAATCTGCACTCACTGGAATCGCTCCTTACTCTGGAAGATGTTCATGTTTGTACAATTACTGAGACAAGGTTCAAGGCCGCAGAAAGTATCCCGGCCATGCAAGGCTACAATGCCTTCTAGACGTTCAGACCACAAAATGAACGTGGAAGAACCAAAGGTAAAGCAGTATCAATCTTCATCAAAGATAAATACACCTCAAGACTGGTTAGACAGAATGACCCCTAGAGTTATTCCAAGTACAGCTAACTGCACTCCCTAGAAGCATAGGAGTTTAAACATGAAATTGCACTCCCTGGAAGCACTCTTCACCTTGGGGGATGCTGACATCTGTGCAGTTACCTAGACGTGGTTCAAAGCTGCTGAGAGCACCCCGGCCATGCAAGGCTGCAATGCCTTCCACACATTCAGACCTCAAAATGAGCACGACAGAACCAAAAGTGGAGCTGTAACTTGTTGTGTCTTTTGGCTTTTCCCCGGTTAGGGGTCGCCACAGCGGAATTCCGGTCCACTAATGATTGGCAGTAGATTTTTACATACCGAGTTGCCAGCTCTGATGCACAACCTTCAATGAAGGTACGCCCATTGACGCATGTCTCCATGCAGAATACGCTCTAGCTGAGAATTGAACCGGACACTGTCTTACTGTGAGGCGACAACGCTACCGCAGCACCACCACCACAGCAAAAGTGGAGGTGTAACCATCTTCATTAAAACCAAATACACTTTTGGGACTGGTCAAAAAGCATGACTCTAACAAACTACTCCATGTCCAATTAACAATTGGGAAAGTACCATACCACATCATTGCTAGCTATAGATTCTCCACCATGAACCAGGATAAACACACCACCTACCTCAATTTACTGGAATCCCTCACAATATGGCCTAACAACTTAGTCATGGGAGATTTCAACTATCCTTCCACAGACTGGGGGACATACATGGGCAAAAACATGCTTGCCCATAGGTTCTTGGACTTTGTTAACACAAATGCTCTGGAACAGATAGTCTGCACCCCCACTAGGGGCTCTAACGTTCTGGACATAGTACTCACCAATATGGGGAGGTCACTGTACTTCCCCATGTGTGATGCCCTTCCTGGTTAGGTCAGACCACAAATCAGTCTTGTTTGAAGTAACTACTGGAACTGACACCCTCACAGGAACAAAAATTATAAAAAACTTCACCAAAGCTAACTACAACGTACTAAGCGATCCTATAAAAAGCTTAATACCATCCACAATCCCAGACACCAATGATAACAAATGTGTACGCAAATGCCCTGCCCTGTACAAACACTTAAGTGACTACATAACTCTACTGTACCTGACTGGATCAAAACCAGTTATTCCCGTAAAAACAAGCCACCGTGGTGGACTTCAAGTATAAACAGATTATATAACAACAGGAAGAAACCATTGTCAAAAGCAAGAGGGATACCACCCTGCAGAGGAAGAGTTCCCTCCTAAGCCTAAACAGGAAAATTAGAAATCTTGTAAAGTCTTCTAAAGCAAATTACAAAAATAAAATTGCATCCCTCGACAAGGTAATCATAAGGCATTCTTTAACTATATCCAAAGTCTAAAAGGGAATGTCCAGCTATGTGCCAAACTGATTGTAGATGGGATCACTGATACTAGACTGGAAGGTATCACCAACCTGCTAACTAATAGATTCAGCGCAAACCTCTCCCTCCTATCCCCTCCTACCATATCCCACAGTATACCTGACACCAGTCCTCTGGCTAGTATATCTAGAGAACAAGTCATCTCTGCGCTCGCCAAAGACAAAAACATGGCCTCAAAGGGACCAGATAATATCCCAGGTTGTTTACTAAACAATCTAAAAAAAGAACTAGTGGACTCCCTTTGCATTCCCTTTAATCATAGCATGAGAAATGACTATGTACCTGCAGAATGGAGAACAGCAACAGTAATCTGCCTGCACAAAGGGGGGCCATCAACTTACCCTGGGAACTACAGATCCAAAGTCTAACCAGCCTCACATGCAAGGTCATGGAAAGAATTATAATGGACGGGGGGATTGGACTAACAAATTATTAAGAGCAGAAGCTAAGTGGCAACTTAAGCTAAATGCCACAGAGGTTCCAGATATTAATGATGCCATCAGTATTAAACCTGAACTTAGGTTTAGGGCTACAAAACTGTGACATGTTAGTTTTAATATTCACACAGTATTTAGTTTTTTAACTACTATTATATCTGTTTGATTCCAGAATTACTGGTGTTTTACACAGTTTTGTGTATATATTCATGATTATTTTAGACATTGCCTCTTTAAATGTTAATTATTGACTAATTAGACTTATTACCAACAAGTATAAAATGAGATGAGACTATGTAATTGTGTTCTGAAGAAGTCATTTGCCGAAAGCGCTTGACTACTGTGGATGTTATTTTCCTTTGTGAATTTTATTAATAAATCTCAGTTTGAGTTGTAGTATATCGGCTCCAGAAGTGGATATTTATTTCTTCATTTGAAGAATTATAATGGACCTTGTCAATAAGGACACAGGCAACCTCCAAACGCTGGACCCAAACCAGTTTGGCTTCTCTAGGGGTAGATCATGCTTATTAAACCTAATAGACATTTTTGAGAATGTCACCAAAGCCATGGATGAAGGTAAGACAGTGCACACAGCCTCTCTCAACCTTGCCAAGGCTTTTGACACAACTTCCCACTCTGGCATCGTTAAGAAACTCTTCCAGGCAGGGATTATCCCTTATGTTACTAGATGGGTAGCCAATTGGTTCACCAAGAGAACACACACTGTTAAAACTGGTGACTCCACTGCCACCAGTGGACCCGTCATCAGTGGAGTACCACAGGGGTCTGTGCAGGGCTCCTTACTGTTTGGCATCTATTTCTCAAAAGTCCAGGCTAAAGCAGATGGTCTTTGGTTCACAAAGTTCGCTGATGATTGCAAACTGGGAGTGATCACCGAGTCCCCCAACAATGTCAACATGTTACAAGAAGGGCTAACACAAACAAATGATTGGTGTCAAAGCCATGGTCTAAAACTAAATGCAAAAAAAAAGCATTATTATTCCCTTTGGCAAATAGGAATTCCCTACAAATTACAATATTGACAGCACCCCGAGTTCTAACCCAGTGGTGTGAGACTTGGGAACACAGGTTGATAGCAATCTGAACTTTGACCACCAAGTTTCCATAATGGTAAGAAAAGCCTTCGACATAGTGTACCTCATAAGCAAGGGCATAGCAATCAGGTCAAAGGATGTTATAACTCCACTGAACTTGACTCTCATCAGACAACTAATAGAGTACAATGCACCCTTTTGCATGTACCAAACAAGACACCTGCAGCAGCTGGAGAGACCTCAGTGGTTTTGCACTATGAAAATACAGGGACTCAAACATGACCTATATGGACAGGCTGAAAGCCTTGTCACTTTACTCTGCATCTTACAGGCTGCTGAGAGCTGACTTGTGCCTGGCCAATAGGGCAATCTCTAACCTTGCCCTAATGGAAATGCTGCACATCTGCAAGTCAAATGGTTCAAGACTCACTCGCTCTAGAGATCTCAATCTAGCTTGTGACATTAACAGATCATCCTGGAAAGACAGATATGTCTCCCAGAGACTGCCGCTTCTCTGGAATAGACTCCTTATTCATGTAAAACAGAGCTCCACACTGACCCTATTCTAACACAATCTAGATAATTGGATGGGAGACCACAAATTCACCCCAAGGGTGGCACCCTTGTCCCTCATGGACAGGGGTATCCAGTGTTCATCACAGACCTGCTCTGCTCATAAATTTGTTCTGCAAACTACCCAACAAAGAACAACGGGGATACTTGGGATTACCATGGCTAGGCTTGTAAAGGTTCTAGCGATGCTAGCCTAGTAACCTCCTATGACCCTATGTAAGACTCCCCTCCACATCATTGTTAGTTATAGATCCCCCACCATGAACCATGATAACCACATTGCCTACCTGGACCTACAAGAGTCACTCGCAATGCAGCCAAACACTCTAGTTATGGATGATTTCAACTATACTTCCATCAATTGGGAATTGTATACAAGTACAAACATGCTCGCCCAAAGGTTCCTGGACTTTGCTAACTCAAATGCCCTGGTGCAGATAGTTTGCACTCCCACAAAAGGGGCACAAGGTTCCTCAACTTGCTACTCACCAACATAGGAGAGCACTGCACCACGCCTTGTGTGGGGCCCTCCTTGGTAAAATCTGATCATAAATCAGTCTCATTCAAAGTAACAATCATACCTGACCCCTCATTAGGAGCAATCATGTCAAAAAACTTCACCAAAGCAAACTACAGCCTCCTAAGTGATGGCATTAACATTTTCAAATCCACTGATGACAAGGACGCCTATACTGAGGTATATAACATTGCCCTGTATAAACTCCTACACAAATGTATAGATTCAGCTGTACCTAAAAGGATCAAAGCAAGGTTTTCAAGAAAAAACAAACCACCTTGGTGGACATCCAGTATAAATAAGCTACACAATAAAAGGAAGAATATGCTGTCCAAAAGCATGGGGGAATGATCTCAACAGTGGAAGAACACCCTCCATAGCTTGAACAGGCAAATTAGACATCTTGTAAAATCCTCTAAAACCAACTACAAAATGAAATTGGCATCTACAGCTAAGAATAATCATAAGGCATTGTTTAGCTATATCTGAAATCTACATAGGAAGGCTCAGACTTATGCAGAGTTAGTAGTGGATGGTACCACCCACACTGAACCTGCAGAAATAGCCAAACTGCTAGCAGATAGGTTCAGTGAAAACCTCACGCCCCTGTCCCCACCAATCACATCCCATACCTTACCTATCACCAGTCCTCACCTAGTATCTCCAAATAGCAGGTCATACCCGCACTCTCCATGGCCAAAAACACAGCCTCTATGAGCCCTGTCAATATCACAGGCTGCATCCTAAATGGTCTAAAACAGGAGTTGGCAGAATCATTGGGTACCCTCTTCAGCCACAGCCTAAGCACTGGCTGTGTCCCAACTGAATGGAAAACAGCAACCGTTATCCCCTTACAGAAAGGGGATCCATCAGCGGACCCAAGCAACTACAGACACATAAGCCTAACTAGCCTTATTTGCAAGGCCATGGAGAGAATCATCATGGACCTTATTAATAAACACATAGGAGACCTTCAAACTCTTGATCTGACACAGTTTGGTTTTATGAAGGGAAGAACGTGCCTGTTAAATCAAATGGACTTCTTCGAGAATGTTACCAAAGCCTTGGATGAAGGCAAATCAGTGCATATGGCCCATCTAGACTTAGCCAAGGCCTTTGACAGAATCCCCCACTCTGGCATCACTGACAAACTCACCCAGCTGGGGATCAACCCATATGTCGTTAGGTGGGTATCCAACTGGCTCACCGACAGTACACACTCAGTCAAAGTTGGGGATTCCATCTCTACCAGCAGACCTGTCAACAGTGGTGTCCCGCAGAGATCTGTGTTGGGTTCTCTACTGTTTAGGATCTATTTCTCAAAAGTCCAGGCAAAAGTAGACGGTGCATGGCTGACAAAGTTTGCTGATGACTGCAAACTTGAGGCAGTCACCGAATTCCCAAATGATGTCAATATACTACAAAACGGGCTTACACAGACAAATGATTGGTGCCAAAGCCACGGTCTTAAACTCAATGTAAAAAAAATGCATCATCATCCCATTCGGCAAGGGGATGCCCCTGCAAATTACAATATCAGCAATAACACCCTAAGTTGAAACTCAGTAGTGAGAGATTTGGAACACAGGTTGACAGTTGCCTCAGCTTTGACCAGCATGTGTCAACAGTGGTGAGGAAGGCCTTCTATGTTGCTCATCTCAATAAGTAAAGGCATAGCACTCAGAGCAAAGGAGGTTATAACACCCCTGTATTCATCCCTCATCAGACCAGTAATAGAGTACAATGCTCCCTTTAGTATGTACCTCACCAGACATCTGCAGCAACTGGATGGACCTCAGAGGTTTCTCATCAAGAAAATTCAGGGTCTCCCGCACATGCCCTATGTGGACAGACTAAAGTCACTGTCACTGTACTTTGTGTCATACAGACTTGCTTACAGACAACTTGTGCCTGACCTACAGAGCAGTCTCGGACCCTGCCTAATAGAATTGCTACATATTCGCAAGTCAATGGGACAAGACTCACTTGATCTAGGGACCTTAACCTACCTTGCTACATAAACATGACATGCTTCTCCCAGAGGTTGCCACTCCTCTGGAATAAACTTCCAGTTTCATGTTAAACAGAGCTCCTCTGTGACCCTACTTAAGTGCAACTTGGACAACTGTATGGAAAACTGCAAATTTACCCTGGGAGTTGCACCTGTGCCCCTCCTTGATAGGGGCAGGCAGTGCTAATCACAGATTTGTGCGCAAATATAAACTTTATCTCCTGGTCTATAAGGAAACAAGGGTATAACATGACTAATCTTGTAAGGGCCTCAGGACCATTAGCCTAGTAACCTAATATGATCCTATGAATTATTAAAGTCAGTCGTCTTTTGTTCATATTGTGGCATCATTCTCAGAGAAGGTAAAATGCTGCTCAATGTTAGGCACATATCAACCTGGAACATATATTCTGAGAGCTGCAAGATGTCTCTCTTCATATAGTCTAGGGAGGTACATCTCAAGTTATTTACATCCACATGGACTATGAGTGAGTCATACTGGTACTTGTGGTGCATTGACCCGAGTATGTAAGTGTAATATGGCTGATCCTGGCACCTGATAAGCAACTGACCTTGACTTTCACCTTACTCAGCCTGGTGAGAGGGACATCAGTGTGTCTCACAGTGGAGACTCCAATTACTAGACTGCTGGATTCTGTGATAGCTTGCCTTATGGCTTTAGAAGTAGAGGCTCCAAGAGATGTGACTGTATGTGTTGACGTGGATGTTGTTTTGAAAGAGTATATTTGGGGTTGCTGAGGGTGTCTGTTAAGTGCATTTCATCTAGGAGGCCTTTGGGGTTTAGGAAGGTTACATTTAAGTGCCTCAGCATATGTGGGTCTATGTGTCTGTTTGAATTGTTGTGAGGGGTGCAGCGTGTGTACTACTTACCACCTTATTTTAATTAGGAATGCTTTTATGTGAGAGCTTTGCCTCCAATGACATTGTGTAAATATATCTCTCACACACCATAACAGTTTGCTTGAGAATTAACTGGCTGCCAGTAAACATGAGTCAATTTCTACATTGCCTCAGGATGCTCATATCCACCAAGCTAGTAACAGAGATACCGGTAAAGTTCATATCCTTGGCAACAGACCCATTTTTATTCATTACAGAGTTGGAGTAAGAATATAAAGTAATGTCATCGATTTGCAGCTCTGAGAGCATTGCTTGTCACTGCAAATTAGCTGTCCTGTGTGCAACTAGGTATTGGTGAAATTAAAAGGCTCACTTAGTGCCAGACAACTAAAACCATTAAAGGTAACGATGTCCAGAACCGGTTCTGAAGATGTCCCACAGTATAGGGATGAAAGCGCTTAACTGTTATGTTTTTTGTCTGGATTCTACTTGGGTTGGTGATTAAACATTTAATATTTTTTACATTTGACCTTCTGGCTGTGATTTATACCTCTGGCTCCATTTGGACATTGTTACCTTTGAAGGCTTTAGTTTTCCAGAACTATGCGAGCCTTTTTTCTTTTTTACTGGTTCTTTAGTTCGGCTGCATGGTCACACACTCCCCGGGATTCATGAAGCTTGCGCCAGGCGTAGCGTAGGCGGTATAACGCCAAATATGGCCGCCGAGCGATTCAGGTACGATCGAATTCCACGTGCGCAGTACTGCACCATGCAAATGAAGGTACATAGCGATTCATGAAGTGGTGCAGACGTAGCGTAAGCCCACAGAAATGTAAACCAAAAAACGGTTTACATTTTGCCAAACAGAACATCGGAGCTATGAAAGTGGACCAGGCTCATGTATTACAAAGTTAACATATGCCAATGGCTAAATATACAGCCAATGGCATAAGAAACAATGCACAACACCTAAAAAAACAACATTTAATGTCATGTCCACAGTAACGCAAAGTACAACTGCAGGGCATGTGTGCGCAAATGGGAACACAAGGAAAATATACACAAATGTCATAAAATCGCAATGTAATACAAATCATGATTTCACCATAATACTCAATAGTATGCATGGTATACCACAACCAAGCTGCAAGGGTTGCTAAGGGTCTGTGACAGTGTTGGGCGCGGTAACTATGAATTAGTAGTCAATGCAATGCAAATGAGGCAATAATAGTGAATCGCAAATGTCTCGCCTGACTAAGGATGTACCATACGGCGCAGCGCTACAACACCGAGGAGTGGTTTAGAGGTATACATGACATCAGTAGTGGGGTGTGCCACCGTAACTGTAAGCACATTGGAGCAATGCAAATCCGGCCTGCCCGTTGCTAAGCAAAGACGCAGGATAGGGGTGGGGATGTAGGTATAGCATAGTTTAGCTGAGAGCACATATGGTGCCCGAAAGCGCATGTGTACACGGATGAAAACATGCCCGAAACCCGGTAAGCAGACGCACGCACCGCGCACCATAGCTCAAACAGGAAGGTTAGGGGAAGAAAATAAGGAAATGCCACAGTAGGGTAACTGGAGTACAACTGAGCAATTAACACCTATTAACTCACAGTAGGCAATCGACGGCAGCTAACAAGTCTGCTCGCAGCAACCTGCAGAACAGGATAGGGGAGGTGTCGGATTGCAAAGAAAAGAGAACTGTCATAGCAGAGCAAAGCAAACCTGAAGTAGATCGGCCATAGTACACATGTCGTAAGATAAGCCAGGTTTTGGAAAGTACAAATGAAAGCAGGCTGCTGGATGCATGCCAGAAAATGGGAGGGGAAACGTTAAGAAATGTTAAGGGAAGGGCAAGAGGTAATCCACGGCAGCCAAATGTAATTCAACACCAAAGGCACCACAATAGCAGTACCTGTGGTAAAACACATAAGATACCCTGTAGCTCCGATGGTACATACACAGCCTATGACATCATCAGTGTTCACAGCACAATAGTATAAAGTGTGAAGGCACCTCACACACACCTGTGTATTCCCAAACACTGCACCATCGGTGTAAACAGATGGGGAACTTTTACAATGTACATGTTGGGAGCTGCCATAGCTGTGATTCATCACCATGTGTTAGAGACTGAAGGTGTTGTGGAGGATGATGCTGACAACCACCGCAGGCTCTGGAGGAGGATAAGAGTGTTCAGGCCAAGGGTAACCTACCAGGGGCTACATGATCTGGAGAAAGTAGAGCGTTACAGGGTGGACAGGGATATCTTACAGCAAATAGTTGAGCTGTGCCGGCCACGCCTGAGATCCAGAAACAACAGAGGGGAACCCATCCCAGTGGACACGAAGGTATGTGTAAGCTTGCGAATACTAGCCACAGGTACCTTTCAAAAGCTTACTGGAGATATAATGGGGATCTCACAGGCACAAGTACTACACCAGTTCCTGGATGCTATGTTACCACATGCCAATGAGCATATATACTTCCCCCGAACTCAGGAGGAGTTGGCCAGCAATATGCGTCTCTTCCACCAGGTGGCACTCTACCCCGAGGTACTGGGTGCGATAGACTGCACGCACATATATATCAAGTCACCACCTGGTGAGCATGGTAGGCACTACATAAACCGCAAGGGATACCACTCCATCAACTGCCAGGTCATGTGCAATGCCCAGGGCATTATTATGGATGTGTGTGCCGGCAGCCCTGGAAGCTACCATGACTCCCACATCTGGCATGCCTCACAGCTGTATCAGGTATTTGTCAGGGAGGATATCCCACATGGCCACCTTGTGGGGGATGCTGGCTATGCACTGGAGCCGTGGATGATGACTCCCATCAGAAATGCACACACACCCATGCAAGAACACCATAATGAGGCACATGCACAAACCAGAATCATCATAGAGCGTGTGTTTGGGATGCTGAAATCACAGTTCCATTGCTTGGACATATCTGGTGGAGCCTTGCAGTACTCTCCAGGCATGTGTGCCCACATCTTCATAGTATGTGCCATGCTACATAATATGATCCTGCGGAAACAGCTGCAGCAGGGACATAATGGTGAAGGCCCTAACAGCCCACTGCAATTGCCAAGGCCATCACAGGCACAGAGGGATTCAGACCACAAACACCCTGTGCCAGCCCTAGTAGGCAGATGGAGGCGTGCCCAATATGCCCATGCCTTGGCAAAGAGGGAACGTATAGCACATACACTGACAGTGTAGGCCCCTATGGACTGACACACCTCTCCACCTGCACACACAGTAAACTGGATGGCACACACACACGACCACCTGTAAAGTGTAATGTATAGGTGACCTCCTGTGTGAATCCTACATAGGCAGCCCTCAACCACTGCACACACAACAGCTATTGGAATAAGGAATGTCAACACCTGAACAGTAAATGCACCTAACAGCTTATGTTGACACTGTATGTATAGGTTGCTAGGTACATCGGTAGGTACATACCCGATTGTCAGAGGCCATTCATCAACCGAGGCAAACAGTGTCTGCTGTCGCCACCACATCAATTAACCAACTGTCCCTCAGTGGAGCAGAGGCAATTGCAGGATCCATGTGTGTAATCACTGTTCCCCACACACTCTGCATGGCTTATCTGGTGTGTTAATGAGGGCCTCCATATAATGTAATCAAGGATGTAGTGGCAAAGCATGGGGAGTACCCATGATAGGTATCTGTCACCCCAGCATGCTCCACCTATGGTTGTGTGAAGGTGTAGCACATTATAGTGTGTGGCTCACTGTGACATACATTACCAATGCTGGAGCACATCCATTAAACATTACTTGGACATACCATTAATAGGTCTCATCCATATGTAAACTAACTGAGTTACACATTTAATTGCAGTATGGAGTAACAGCCGTAGTACAGTCCACATACAAAACACCATAACACGTGTACAAATCCCAGATGCCCAAGTGGTAAATGCACTGACTGCCGTGCATGTTCCCGGTCCCACATCCTGCAAGGGACGTTATGTAATCCCGAAGCCACGAATAATGGATGTTGGATGCAGGTCATCAGATCAGGTTTAGCACATGTCAGCGGGATTATGCATTGGCAAGTGCTGGTAAGTGTCATTTAAACATGAATTACGGATATGCGCGAAACAAGGCTAAGCTTTTCTGAATATCGTGCAGATCACGGTCAACGATGTCCAGAACAGGTGAAACTGGCATTATTCACCCCTGTACTAATAGTGCCTGCTCTGAAGGGTAAAACGACCACTGCCAGGAGTAGAACATGCAATCATGTACACAATCGCCTAACACTAAGCTACCCGAGATGTACCAACGGCAGGAACACAAACGTGCGGAGTCCAGGAAACAGTATACACCAACATGTACACAACGAAAGGTGTGTTCTCCCTCTCACTCTCTCTCTCTCTCTCTATATATATATATATATATATATATATATATATATATATATATATATATATATATATATATATATATATATTTATAAAGGGTGATAGAGAGATATAAGTTGATATATACGTATTCACCTATATCTGCAAATATATAGATAGGTCAACGACATGTACACAACCATGGAGGTACAAATAAATAGGATACTGCCAACTATCGAATGTGTCACATACCGACACGTTTAATCACGAGGATGAAAGACCGAAAGACCACAGTACCGGAACACTAGAACCGAGAGTAATATTATCACGATGTTAAGGGACATTTAGTTATCGCTGCCGGTGCTGCAGTCCAGGTAGGTACTGTGTTCAACTGTGTTTGTGATTGCTGTAGTCTGTGTATGTGTGTGTTGAGGGTGCCGTGTGCGTTTCTGTGGGACTATAATATGTGTGTGTGTGTTTGCATCGTGTGTCTGTTAGTGCTAACTCGGAGGTAGATCATTACGGTAGGTGTGGTCATAGCTGGCCGTAGGCATACGGTTACCATCTGTCCCACTTTAAGAGGGACAGCCCCTCCCTGGGCAGTTGTGTCCTGACAAAAAATATTAAAAAGGGCAAATGTCCGAGATTGTAGGACATAATTATGTCCCATATATTATGTAATAGTTGCATTAAATAGTTATGCCTGTATCTAAAATACGTAAATGTTACATGAAACATGATAAGTAGCTAAAGTACTTCAAGAATAAGTATGTATTCAGGATAAAAGTATGTTCTATCCTGTGTACTGACCGCGGGTATGTCTCAGCTTGGAAACACCGATGTGTGTCCTGCAAATGTCCCATTATGGCCATTTGAAAAGGTGGCAACCCATGCCAAAGAGGTTCAGTCACCAACACAACTGCGATGAGTGCAAATATCTATGACAGGAATACACGAGACAGCTGTCATTTAGTAACATTCCCTTACATATCGATGTATTTCCGGAGGTATTGAAGTATCAACCTCACCTGCATGCTATATAGAAACCAATTAACAATGGCTCAATGTATAAGCCCGTAACAACCATAGTTTCTCAGTCTACTAAATGATAGGTCTTCAATTAGGGAAGGAGCCCACACACATATATGGAATATGTAGAAATGCAGTCCCCACAAACCTGTATATGCTATGTACACCCACCTACATCTTCCCCACATCCGAAAAAATTGCAATACAGACTGCAATAACATCACAAACATCCACTCACTCAATTACATCTGCAGAACCGTTAACATACCTTGTGAGAGACATATTTGTAATGGCACCATGTGAAATCGTAGCTGTTGTATAATGGAACAGACGGCGATGTTACAGGTTTTGTTTGCAGTAGTCCCTTATCAGACGGTTGAGATGACAGGTACACTCACATGTAGAACCACATACTCTAGCCATCACACACAATCCACGGGGGGCATGAATTCAAAATATCCGTGTCTCTCCAAATAGCAGTTGCAATTCCTCACAACAAAACACATACAGGCCGTCTCCCTGAAGGTAGGGCAAAAGGGCAACTCCCAAGTGGAGAATTCAATTATACCCCACTGTTGCCGCGTAATTGGCGAATGGAGTAGCGGCACAGCTGATGTGCATGTAATAATTTACTCAGGAACACCAACTGGCGGCAGGATACCACATGTTACAGGTATCGACGTATATAAGGATGCCTTGCCATACATTCAAACTGTAAGCTCATACCATAGAACCGTTTAAACAGTAAAGATGTAAGAGAGACATTTTACGAAGACTCGGAAACAAGATATGTAGAACACTCAGTATGTCAGTGTATGTAGAGCCTGTTTTGTAGTAATTAAAGTGTATGCAATGCATAAAGTGGGAAAAGGTATTATGTAGTGATGTCTTGTTGAGCATAGTAACGCTTGTAGAAATTGTGTGTCCTGCTGTGGGCCACAAGGTAAACATCTCATACACCACAAGGGATGCTACATGAGGGCTTTAAACACAATAATTCCACACCACCCGCCGTCAGTGGTAGGGTTTGTCCAACAAGTACGTGCCATAGCTGGGGATAGTATATGTTGATATACTGTCACAGTCAGTAGGCATGTGTAAGGGCATATAATGAGAATAACATGCCTAGGGTGGTCCTGCTGTGCAAGTATGCTTTGCATTATGGGATAATGTTTAAAATATGTGTAATGTACAGTATTGTAGATAGATATGTCAGATATTTTACACAGCATAACTGTTATTTCATGCAAACAAAGGGTATCGTCTATTGGCATGTACAATACACAATAACAGGATACATATATGGCTTGTAGTCATGGGACACTGTAACAGCATGATAGCTAACTGAAATGGAAGAGCTACTCAATTATCCATGCACAAAGGACATGTAATAGCTTCACAGGTTCATAGTGAGGTACTATGCTGTCTGGCCAAGTCCATGTGTAAGCCCAACAACAGTGTTTTCACTGGCGGCACCTGCCTAGGGTAGTGTACTGTCTGTGAACAGCAGAGCCATGTGTTACCTGCACCTGTGTACAGTACAGCCACTGCAGTGATCCCTGGCGTACATGTGCGTCTCCCATCCACCCATCGAGGTATCTCATGAAGAGTGCTAGTGAGTGTCCCTGCTTGATGTACATAGGAATCATGTTCCAAAGCATGGTGAGTGTCTGGTTCAGGAATGTATCCCTCAAGCACGTCCCACTCATCGTTGCGTTTGTGCACATATCCATGAGCATGTTGCTCTCAGTGGCCTTTGCTTATGTTTCTTACATGGAGTATATCCATAAATATTGTTGTGGACATGGGCCCTGTAAGTTCAGTAGAGGTCACCCCTGAGTATGCAGTATGCAAATGTGTACAGTTGTGATGTCCGTAGTTGTGCCGCATACGTCATCCTTCAGAGGTCAATAATCCTCATGGTGTGTTAATGTTGTGGTATGTAAAGCCGTTGCTGTTCCGTAAGGTACACCCCAAAAGGGGTGTTGTACCCCTGAACGTATGTCATACGTCAGGAGTATAGAGGTACAATGGCTGCCTTTGTTCCAGCTACAAACCCATTACAGATAAGGGTGGCCATGTAGAAGGATATCCACGCCACATTGGCAATATGGTAATCAAAGGAGTGGGTGCTATATACATGTGTACTAAGATCCCGTATAATGTCACATGTATGTAGGGGACTACCACCTATGTGACAGTCAGTGGGTGATTGGTGTAATCCAAAGGGGATGTCTATGCACCTTGTGTTATGCAGCTTGAGGCCATGTTATTGACATCAGGTATCCGTCACAGTGACACCCATATGGAGGGTGTCTGTATCAGCTGGTGTATCAATCATGGCTCCTTGTTTGCAGTCGTCTGGAAACCTATTCAGGGAAAGTCCCTCTGTGCTAGCCTGTACCTCAGGGAAGCATATACTGAACATGAGGAGCCCTATGACCGAGGACTGTGGTACGCCAAGTGTAACTGAATTACAGTAGGTACCATGGTATGCTACCCTCATTGTGTGGATCCTGTCTGTGAGCCACTTTGCATAACATCCTGAGACGTAGGAGTCGATGTGCAGGTGGATGTGTATGTTGTCAATACCAGAATGGAGAACGGTGCTGAAAGCCAATGAGAGGACAATGTAGACTGTGTGGACCCCCTTACCATCATCAACTACCCTGGTAACTGTATCAAAGGAGTCCACCAGGTGTACGAGCCATGGTCTGGCCTAACAAATCCAACCCGGGTGGCATCAAAGGTCTGGAGGCCACCAATGTCTCTGTGAATGACTTCCATGATGATGTGCCCCATAGCCTTGCAGAACAGTCCAGTCAGGCAAATAGGGCAATAGTCCCCATGGTTCATTGCGGTGCCACCTGTGTGGAGTGTGATAAATGTTGCTGTGCGTCATTCAGGGGCCACAATGTCTGATACAAGGCTATTACTGAATCTGGTGGCCAAGTGGGGAGCCATGTCGCTCTGAGGTTTGTGTAAATCACAGCCTGGGATGTTGGACGGTCACATGGAGTCTGTGTGCCAGGCCTTAGAGAGTGCAGGTTGGAACTGCGTAGTTGTGACCGCAGGGACTCTGCATTGTTCCTGTATGGATTTTGGCCCTGTAGGGAGTGAGAGGGTGTAAAGTTAGCATTGAACCTATCTGCCAGGATGTTGCCAATAGCAGTCGGTCTGTAATGTTCCTGCCTAACCGTCGTATGTCAGAGCAGATGTGGGTATTGCCATTGAGTACTGACATACCTCCATAATGCTTTGTGGTAGTCCTTGGAATGTGTCGCAGTAATGTTTACGTAGCTAGCTTTGAAGGATGTGATAAGGGATCCCCGATTCCTACTGAGGCTGACCAGTGAGCTACCCCACCCATGGGATTGTACTCCACTTTGCAACAGCCACCACCTTCTGTTGTACATTATGTGCATGGAACTGGACCCCCAGAGTGGCGTCTGTTATCTGGTGGGTACCATCATGGCTCTGTTTGGGATATCATGATCCATGCAGTCGTGTAAGTGCTAATGAAGTGCACTGGTGTATGTTTCAGCATTTGTAAGTGCATTGTCCATCTGCACGGGTGTCATGATGTTTACTACCGCTGTCATAAGACATCTGAAGTAGGCGTTGTAGAAATCTTCTACTGTGTATTCCGTGAAGGGTGTGGTGCCGGGATGTGGATAACAAGGGTGATTAGCATATGTTCGGAAACTAACAACGAGGGGATAACCCCAGGTGTGGAACACCAGACACATGATGGTAATGTCCATGTCTAGGATATTGTTGGTCTTGGTGGTGGTGTGTATCAAGCCGAGTGGAGGTTATGAATCCCAGTAAGCATTGGCCTAATCTGTCGGTACATGAGTAGGCATCCCAGTTAAGTGTGGGGTAGTGTCAGTCTCACATCAGTAGTACCTGTCTGAACCCTACTGTCCAGTACACCAAGAAATGAGGGCCTGTAACCGTGGGGTATGTTGTTGAATCCGTAGCAAGTTACAATGTGTATAGCAGTTCTGGCCACAGTTAGTTGCACGTGGATCACCTCTGATGCATTGTGCTAAGGAACCAGCCTGGAGGTGTGTACATCCTTGTGAAATATGGACACACCTCCGCCGTGGGTGTTCCGGTCCTGGTTACATGACTGAAAGGTGTGGTCTGCGCGTAACCTGACAGTGCAGGTGTGCTCTCCAGAGCCTAGAGCCAGGTCCCAGTCACTGCAGAGATATCAAAGTGGTCCATTATATAAAGTGCCTCGCCTGAGTGCATTAGAGATGAAGATATCAAGCATTGAGTAACAGTACCCCAGGTTTTGCTTGCTTGTTCCTGTTCTAGTGGTGAATGTTATTGGAAACTGTCCAAGACAGGCAGTATAGGAGCAGCAAGAGCCTTACATGTTATCTGTACTCCCAGGGCTGACAGGTGCAGGTCATCTGTGCCAAAGCATCGTGTTTTGTTGACCATGTCATTCAAAGTAGACAGATACTGGATGCCTGTGGAATGACAGCAGAAGCATAAGCAACTGTTGAAGTGAAACATTCAGTTGTTGTACAGTGGTATCAGTCTGGATGAATGCAGAATGCTTCTCAGGGCTTGGGAGATACCTTCTGAGCTACAAGACTGGAGAGCTATTGCATGTCCCTGTACATGTAGTCCAGGAAGTTACATCTCAGGGCAGTCACACTAACATGGAGAATGACAGTCAAATTGTACCTGGTGATGTGTGGCATGGGTGCACAGGTTATGTTGCGGATTCTGTAACCCGAAAGCCAGATGTAAGCGACTATCGCCTTGTGTGGCCTGCTGAGTGGGACATCAGTGTGACCGCCTACAGAGTCACCTATGATCGGTGTGTTGGGTAGGTTATGCCACCCTATTGGCTGTAGTTGATGTGCACACATGAGTCTGTGGGCTATAAGTAATTGGTGTTGTGTTTGGTGATGGGGGCTGCCTCTGTTGCCTACACAGAGAGTATGGAGAGGTTCTGCAAATGTTATAGTCATACTATGTGTGGCCTGTGGTGGTGGGGATCTAGTGAGACTATGTGATGAGTGGGGTGTGTTGCAAATGTTAAATGTCCCCACATGAATGTCAGGTTCAGTCTGGGTTGGTGAGAGCATTACCCCCAGCATGGCTACATATGTGCATCTCCCACAGTCTGTAGTGTCGTATGTTGGGAGGTGAGCATTGACTGTGTACATGAGACAATTGCTCTATTGCCTCATGTTTGCCATATTCATCATATAGACAAGCAACAACACTGGTAAGTGACACTTGGACATGCCTGTATATTCAACCATGTCTCACAAGATATGTGAGTTTCGTGAGTACAACAGCTGTTGTACTGTAAGCAAGCTGGAAATGTAAGGACAGACAGTGTACCTGTAAGAAATGAGTTGGAATGTGTGCTATAGTAATTAGTAGCTCATGAAGTGCTTACATGTTCTGAACAAGTGCTGAGCATAAATATGCAATACAGATAGGGTGTTGGATAATATAAACCCACTGCAACCCACAAGCGGAGACTCTAGTCATAATTTGAGGCACTACACTATTACCCTGCTGAGTATGGTCTACAAGTCTATGAACCTTTATCAACGTAGATGTTAGCAGTTGAGATGTAGATGACAGTACGGATGACTTCACACTGCATAGCATACCTGTGACAGGTCATAGGACATCACCCATACTGTGTTCCAGCTACACTGAGTATACTAGATGTACCTTCGTATGTGGTCTTCCAGTGGCCTGTTGACAGAAGCAACACTACAAAAGGTGTCTGAGTGACATGTGCATATCACACCAGTGGCAGTTACAGTAAAACAGGGTTAATGTTTTGTACTCCCCCCTCACTGTAGCCCATACCACACAGACAAATGGGAGGCATCTGCATATGTAAGGATGTGAATGGCCATGACCTAGGAGCAATAGCTGTCTCAGTGTTGTGGACAACATACAGAATGGGCTTTGTGGGTGAGGTGCATGACATATGTGCACAATCTGACAGCTGATAATAGCATTGTCACCGCTAGGTGAATAACCCTGTACCCATTAACTACCACCTAGGCAGCGGTCAACATTATGGACACTGTGTGTAAGGGATGGTGCTGTGCGGTTCACCTCCCTAAGCTGGTGACGTCTTCAGGCCTATTAGGTAGTCATACGAGGCACCCATGTCATGACAGGATGCCATCCATGAGCATGGAGATCATTGGACAGGCACACTCAGCACTCGGGTGACCAATATCGGATCACATATCACCTTTCAGGGGTATTGGCCATGCGTGGATGGGTGATACCAGCCTTCACAATCCTCACCTCCACTATGCAGCATGCTGGCGACCTTGCATAAAGACATGTGCTACACTGTCATGTTGGACATGCTACATGTACATATCCCGATCTGAAAGACATACGTCATGGACAGCCACCGTCCTACTACAATGATCACCACATGCTGGACAGATCCGTGTGCCATACATGTTACATACTCCTGCCATACCATGCAACCCTGTCCATCAAAGCTGCACATGTCATCTCTGTCAAACATGGTGCGATGACCGCATGGTAGCTGTATCATTAACTGTCTGGATCAGTAATGTGGCACTGATGCACCTGGTGGTGGCAAAATGGCTGTTGGATACAGCTAAAAAACATTGCCCGTACATGCCATGGTTGATAACCATCCCTGCGAATAACGTCCGGCTAGCCATTGTCCCATGTGTATCACATGTGCAACACAGGCGATACCTGGCAGGATGTTGAACTGCTGTACAGTGCCATGTAGACGTATATGGCAAAACACATGCATGTAATGGTTTCTGTGCGCATGTGTGCATTGTCACTGCTCATGTCCATTAAGGCAGTGTATGTGTTGATATGTGACATATACACAGCATCAAGGTCAACAGCATTACTGTGGCACATCCAGGCATGTGCTGATAGGTAAGAACACCAGTACAGGCAAACAGACATGCCCACATCAAGACAGCATTCACATCGAGTATGAGCAATGTAATGAGGTGACACACATATATGGTGATGATATCCAATGCACAACGGGTGTTACATGTGTGTGACACAAACATGTCAGTTGTGTCAGTATCATGACGATTTGCAATGATAACTGTTCATATGTACTAGATTTAATACAAATGTATGTGCAGCTGTATCTCTGCATATCTCTGTGATACTGTGACCTGTCTCCATCACTATGTCTTCCAGATAATGCCTCGTTCACGCCTGCCAACATATAGCCACCAGGAGGATGATGCCCTCATCCCATACCTCCACAATAACTATGAGGTGTTGTTCAGCCATGTGCCACAGCATGCGCAGCAGCGTGACGACCTGTGGCAGGAACTACGCAGAAGGGTTAATGATGTGGGTGGCCATAACCGCACCTACCAGCAGGTGCGCAGACACTGCATGGACCTGATACGACATGCAAAACAGCGTGCCAATGCAATCGCCAGGGAACAAGGTGGAACAGGTGGTGGGCCACCAACCCAGCCCCCACTCACACACACCGAGGACCTACTGGCCAGCCTGGGGACACTCTCAGAACAGCATCCACAAACAGTAGCTGCCATCGTGGAGGTGGGTGTCTCCCAACCACTGAGCCTGGAGTTGCCTGGTAAGTCACTACTGCACATATGACTATTATATCCCATTTAGTTGCATGTGTCACTGTACAATATGTAATGTAACATCATATGCAAGGTGTGTTTACACACATGCCGCATACTATAGTTTGCTACCCTGTGTATGCACACATGTGCATACTATATGCTATTGTACAGGCGAATGTGTTAACATGCACAGTGCACCCTGTAGCCGTCATACAGTCATGGATAATGTTCAAACCGCTGTGTCACCCCTATACAGGTACCTCTGGCGTGCCGCACAGACATCAGTCTGTTGCAGGTGAGACAGTTATCAGTATCAGGCATATTAATAGATATATCTATTCGCCATGTGGCCAGTTAACAAATGTACACATAATGTATGGTCCAGTCACAATATACAGGTCGCATCTGTCATCAAGCACACTGGCTACCCATGTGCAATATATACAGATTAAATGAAACACCGACATGAAACCACAGTATCTGTCATTGCTAGATGTGTGGACAGCTGTGCATACAACGGTGGAGGTGTTGTTCAATGTAGGCATATGTACTATACATTGGAACAACACATGTGTGGTACGCAAACAGTACCACACAGTGAGCTGGGATGTGGGCAGCCCACAGGATTCACCATTGTGTAACATGCCCCTGCAATGGGTGCACACATTGTGATGTGCCATCTGACAAGTCACAGACATGTAGTGTTCCGGCTGCAATATTGTCTCACTATCCCATAATACATACCCCACATACCAAACATAGAACCCTTTGTCTGCATAACCCTGTGGACAGTGACGTATCTGACATCTATGGGTGTATGTCATATGGGACAACACAGACATGTGAGATAGATGGCCATCACAAACATTTGGCCAACACATGTTCACACACGGCCATGGAGTATGGCCAGAGACATGTAGCCACACAGTAAATGTGATGTGTATACACCCTGTTGCACAATGTCCACACATGGTCCAACTATAGCCTTTGTTGAATGGTTATATAGTTGATGTGGAACACTGGACATCCTAAAAGCCTGTGCACAGCTTGTGGAGGTGTCACTTAATTCGACCATATAAGATGTGTTGAACATCATGACTGTGCCATAACATGACAGTAGTCACTTGTACAGCTTCCACACACATAGACACCACATCAGGCCACAGATACCGTACATTTCCCTTGCTGCTGTTGGACATCACTGTCAGCCGTGCACCTCGTGTGTGTGGTACATAAATGTCATGTGGGACATGGTGTATTGACAAGTCTGCCATGTGAGGACACGGTTGCCAGGCAGCTAAGACATGTTAGTAGTTGTGCAGGGGTGTCATCCGTAGGTCTTCCAGTGACCTGTCACATGACACAGCATGGTTTAGTGTGTATACACCTCAGCGACGTGGGTCACAATCCACAGTAGTTATGTCATGTGTTTGTATGCAGTTATGGCTATGCACTGTGTGTTTATTACACACTGTATAGCAATATAGGCACCTCATGATGCCATGCAATGGCACAGTGTCTGTACTTCACACTGTATAGCAATGTAGATGCCTCATACTACCCTTCAATGCTCATGCACATCTGCTAAAAGTGCTTTCTATCTGTAGGGCATACAGACAACACTGCAATGTGATACCCATTACACTGCTGTACATGTGTGAAGACACCATTGTGTCAGACATGTATGCATGTCAATGCACACGTCCGCAGAATACATGTCATACTACATGTCAATGTCAAGGTCACATCAGCCATGTGTACTGTTAACCTGTGCTGGTCCACATGGTGTATCACAGGGATGCATGCTTACTACCATGATTGTGTGAACTGCATGGCTTCTGATATAACACCTGCTTGCTGTTGTGTGCAACCCAGGGAGGTATGCTAACTACCACTATTAATGTCTGAGCTTCATGCCGTCTGCTGTATCACATGCATGCTGCATGCCATCTGTCAAATCACATGCATGGTGAGTCAGTGAGTGTCTGTGTGTGTCTGTGTGTGTCTGTGTGTGTGTGTGTGTGTGTGTGTGTGTGTGTGTGTGTGTGTGTGTGTGTGTGTGTGTGTGTGTCTGTGTGTCTATTGTAATGTAGAGGCTTTCTTTGCATTCACAGGTGATGTAGGTGCGTTACCCTCCTGCGGTCCATCTGATGTTACTGTCCCCACAGATACTAGCAGTGATGAACATATGCATGAGGTACAGGCAGGGTTGCCAGGGGCTGAATCTGTGCCAATGGTTGCCATCCCAGCTATGTCCCCCTCTTCTCCGCACACAGTACTCATGCCAACACATACCCCATCACCAGTGGCCATACAGGAAGGACAGTCAGTGTGTGTTAGCTTGAAACAGGAACATGTGGTGGCTACAGAAGGTGTGTCTCCACACCATGGTGTCAGTGTAATGACTGCCGATGTGCCACACAGGCATGTGGCCAGTGCTGCTCATAGGAGGACCTCTGGCAGACATGCACCTGCAGGACAGAGCGCAGCAGCTGGTGTCACCAGACACATGTTCCAGACTGTAATGGCGGCACAGGCATGTGCTGAACAGCAGAACACAGAAGGGCAGAGGCTTCAGAGGGATGCTATCCGTTCTTTAAACAACAACATCCAGGCATTGGCAAATGCTCAACAGCAGATCGCTGATGTTCTGGACAGGTGATTGGGTGACATGGTTGGAATCCTTGACCGTGGCATGGCAATCCGCGAGCGTGAGCTGTCTGTGCTGGAACATCTGGTAGGAGTGAGGCATGGGCCAAGTGGACGTAGGCCAGCTACACCACCTGGTGCAGGTCAACGTGAATGAGCCACCTCACATGCCCGCTCCCACAGTGCCAGTAGCGGTAGCAGTGCAGCTGGTGCTGCGCTGTCCACACCAGGACACAGCAGGCCATGTGGCCCTGGAAGTTCCCAGCAGGGACACGGTTCCAGTGGACATGTGTCATCGGACAGTAGCCAATCTGTACCTCTGCCTGGTAGTGCCCGTGCAACCCCTGGCAGGCACAGGTCACGTGGCCGTGGCCAGACACAGTGAGCTGTACATCCTGGTCTGTACAATATGGAGCTGTCAATAATACCCCTGTGTAGGCTGGACACATGGCAGAACTGTGTGCGCACACACACACACACGCACACAGAAGAAACATCTGTAGGGCACCGCAACACCCACATGCATAACGACCACACATGTCCAATCAGATCACCGGCCCTAACCCACACACATGATGTCATCCACTGGTGCAGCCTATGCCCCTGGCAAACATTATCACCCTATGCATATGATGATGCCTATGCTGCATCCCTGTCATCCACACCATCGGTGCAGGGACATGCTCATATGGTCTGACGCACAGGGTGAACAGAATAGTGAGTAGTGTATATTACATTTGCTGTGTACTGTTGACACACACCAGACATACCATGTAGTACAGGTTTAGAATGCATTGTTATATGTTCACAGTATGTGTCTTGGTAACAACAGTAACAGCATGTTGGTAATGATGCCCTGCTTCCCTCCTTAAGGTCTACTTGCATGTGCCAATAAGTAGCAGTGCTTGCAGTTTCCCATGTGTAAATGTGGAGTACTTACAGGCATGTATGGCAATACCAGCATGCTATACGTAGCCTCAACTTCACTGTTAGAAAGGCTACCATTCCACAGATGTCCACACATCTACTGATCCAGAAGCATGTGAGCTGTTCAATAGGCTACAGTGGCTAGAGACGTGACATCCATACCGGGTCACATCACAGGTATGGTGATATGGTGCGGGGGCTTACCCAGCAGTCTGGCTGTCAACGTTAGAGGCCAGTTGATAGCATGAGGCCTCACTGTGTAGCAGTAATACACTGTCACATTACAGGATAAGAACACGCACAGACATACACAGAAACACACAGTAACATGACCACACTCACGGGGTCAACAACACTATAACGCACACTTGATAGTGTTTAGGAGAGGACCCCTGCCTATGTGGTAATCACCTTCACAGTATTGTGCACCCACATGACGCGACACAGAGAATGAACATGTACAGGGAGCCAGTAAGGCTGAAACCAATGGCATCAACAGGGTAGTAGACTGCATCACCATGAGGGGTTAGGGATCCTGTCTGTTCTGTATGGTAGCATACACCCTCACTCCATGCACCAGACAGCCATACATACATACATACCCAAACTGTGGAGTCCACAAATGTCATTCACATACAGATAGCTGACATGTGTGTGATACACACACCACCCCTGCCTACGTCTTGCTGTCTACACTGCAGTATGTACAGATCTCTACAACAGTCTACAGGGGTGTGTAACAATTGGGATGTATTCCCCACCATACGTGGCATATATGGTCACACAAGCAAACACACATGGCAGTACCGTGAATCATACACCTGCTATATGATGATATGTTTGACAGACATGCAGCTGTACTGGCCGCATTATGTGTATCAACGCTACCTTTGGCAATTGTCCTGCTATATGCACATGGGAGGACGTAAGTGTTACAGGTATCAAGTGATGTACAGTCAGCAACACCCTGACCGCTGTGTAGGTTGTATGTCTTCACCTTCAAGTAACAGTAACATAGCGCACTGTTTGCACATGTAATGGTAGGACGGCTTGTGACACACCTGTGAGCTGTCTTCAGCAAACATCCATCTGCAAAGGTGGACCACCACTTTATGTACACACATTTTATTTTATTTTATTTTATTTTATTTTACATTTGTTAACCGGGCTAGTCCAACTGGATACATGTCCATTTTCAGTGGAGGCCTGGGAGAAAACTCTATCTACTACATGACAGGTATAAAATACAAGAATGTACAATAATAAACAAGGCGTTTGAACCACAATTACAGGATGTTCAGTAAAAGGTGATCAGACAGAGACATAGCAGTTACGTAAGTTCAGGTAAACATAATATGTAACAGAATTAATTACATTATTTAAAAGTTTAACAATAGAAATTTAAGTAAAGTCTATTTTTAGAAGGGAGAGACAGTTACCCAACAGAAATGGAAAGTGTGAAGTAACAGAGTTGGGAGAAAGAGGGGGCAGGAGAAGGGAGGAGGTAAAAAGATCAGCTAGGGTTATTGCAAGAGCATAGCCAGTGGTTGGTTATAAAGTGTTTCAGTTTAGTTTTAAATAGTGGAATTGAAGTTAGGGCTGTGAGGTCTTGAGGAAGTTGATTCCAAATTTTACCAACTGAGTTGGAAAATATGGAGTCACCCGCAGTGTTCTTTGATACAGAAGTTTGAATCAGTATTTTATTAGAAGAGCGTAGGTTTTTTAGGTTGTTATATGGTTTTATAAGGGTGGAGAGCATTGGTGTATTCTCAGTGAGGAACACCTGGCATATGGCACAGTTGTGCACAATAGCACTACACTTCCATCCATACCTGATGTACATCCTACCTACTGTCAGTATTTCACCATATACAGGTGTCAATGATGGGGCTGCATTGCAACTGCATGCTGTAGTTAGACACAGATGAACGCCATACATCAGCAACTGCACATGCATGGTAGCGGCATTCACACCACTACATGTACATGTGTGTTGGTCATACATTCCTGTCATGTAGCCATGTTTGTATGCATTACAACTGGTGGACATGTGTGATGACATACACGACACATGGACTGTTGTATGATATCTTGGTTGTCATGGGTAACTAGTACAGAGGGAATGTTACCTCAGTCAACATTGCTACCTTATGTACTGTTAGCATTCAACAGCCATGGGCCTACCTTCCATGTGCATGCGTGTGATTGCTGTAGCCACTTGTCTGCACAGAGGACAGCAAATGCTTTGCTATGTACATATGCGTTGTGTGTGTGTGGGCCATGTACATATCCACTGCGAATACATGTATGTCATATCCAAACATGAGTGTTTTCTGGTGTACAGCGACAGTCATCTGTTACAGCTGTGTAAAACCCAGGGCCCCTGTTATGTGTAGAGCCGACCTGGTTATAAACTGTGGTATCATTGCATTGCATACCACATGATGGAACCCTGTCAGTACATGTGTAGTCTGCACAGTTGCTGTAGACCTATGTACAGTCCACTGGTCATGAGTAATATGGTGGTGTAGTAATGTATGGATATGTGTTGCTGGTCCAAGGACATGGTGATGTCCGAGGGCTACATAGTAGACTGCGGCATTTACTACTGCGGTCTGCACCTGAGACATCTGTGATGGCTCTTGAGTGTGTACTGGTCAGTACATGTGAGTGGCCTTCATGTACGTGGGGACAGTAACACCTGGAGTGGTCCATCACAGTCTTATAACCCACATGTCTGTATCTGAGGTATACGGTGGTAGTGCTATTGTGCACAACTGTGCCATATGTCAGGTGTTCCTCACTGCAGAGATATTCGTATTCCCCATTGTTGGATCTGGATTGTCAGCTGTGATCACAAACGCTACACAGCTAGCACTGACGACCGGTGTCAGATGTGTGTAGTGCAGCATTCGTGCTAACAATGTTCACTATCGACACACTGTGCCCTTCCGTGTTTAGAATCCGTGTGCATACAAGACCGCCCTTCGCTACTACTAAGTGTGTGAGCAAGCCCAGTACGCCGTTGTGTAGATGGACACACAGTACATTCCAAACTGTGCCCTTCCGTGTTTAGAATCCGTGTGCATACAAGACAGCCCTTCGCTACTACTAAGTGTGTGAGCATGCCCAGTACGCCGTTGTGTAGATGGACACACAGTACATTCCAAACTGTGCCCTTCCGTGTTTAGAATCCATGTGCATACAAGACAGCCCTTCGCTACTACTGTGTGAACATGCCCAGTACACCGTTATGTAGATGGACACACAGTACATTTCAAACGGATGTGTGCTACTAAGTGTGTGAGCATGCCCAGTGACACCTTGTGTCGGTTATGTGCCTCTGTGTGTGGGCATGACCATTGAAATCCTGTATAGCGATAGTGGTCATCCAGGCAACAGATGTCCATACCCCACGTCAGGATGGATTCCTACATTGAACACACTGGGACTGTCTTGAAGGGTGTACTGTCTGTGGCGCATCTCGTATCCATGTAGTGTTGTAATAGTGCTCCCTAGATAGGCAGTTGTCCCGCTCACACCACTGCCATGTGTTTGTCTATGTCTACCTTGGGACAGCAATATGCTTTTAGACTGCTCCCTCTCCATACATTCCCTATCGGCATCTTTGCCTTTGCTGATGATGTCATCCACCTAGAAGTATGCCTCTGGGAGTGCTGTGTTCCAGCAATCTTGGTAGCGCGATCTGTAACTGCGTAATGTTGTAGTGTGATAGGGTAGTTAGGTGTATGTTCGACTCCCGGCCCTGCCAAATGTGTGTGTGTGTGTGTGTGTGTGTGTGTGTGTGTGTGTGTGTGTGTGTGTGTGTGTGTGTGTGTCTTTCCAGCTGCCTGGAGACAGAGTAATGCTTTTAGATGGCTCACTCTCCATCCATTCCCTATCGGCGTCTTTGCCTTTGCTAATGATGTCATCCACCTAGAAGTATGCCTCTGGGAGTGCTGTGTTCCAGTAATCTCGGTAGCGCGATCTGTAACTGCGTAATGCTGTAGTGTGATAAGGTAGTTAGGTGTATGTTCGACTCCCGGCCCTGCCAAGTGTGTGTGTGTGTGTGTGTGTGTGTGTGTGTGTGTGTGTGTGTGTGTGTGTGTGTTTCCAGCTGCCTGGGGACAGAGTAATACTTTTAGACGGCTCACTCTCCATATATTCCCTATCGGTGTCTTTGCCTTTGCTGATGATGTCATCCACCTAGAAGTATGCCTCTAGGAGTGCTGTGTTCCAGTAATCTCGGTAGCGTGTTCTGTAACTGCGTAATGCTGTAGTGTGATAAGGTAGTTAGGTGTATGTTCGACTCCCGGCCCTGCCAAGTGTGTGTGTGTGTGTGTGTGTGTGTGTGTGTGTGTGTGTGTGTGTGTGTGTGTGTGTTTCCAGCTGCCTGAGGACAGAGTAATGCTTTTAGACGGCTCCCTCTCTATACATTCCCTATCGGCATCTTTGCCTTTGCTGATGATGTCATCCACCTAGAAGTATGCCTCTGGGAGTGCTGTGTACCAGTAATCTCGGTAGCGCATTCTGTAACTGCGTAATGCTGTAGTGTGATAAGGTAGTTAGGTGCATGTTCGACTCCCGGCCCTGCCAAGTGTAAGTGTGTGTGTGTGTGTGTGTGTGTGTGTGTGTGTGTGTGTGTGTGTGTCTCCAGCTGCCTGGGAACAGAGTAATGCTTTTAGATGGCTCCCTCTCCATACATTCCCTATCGGTGTCTTTGCCTTTGCTGATGATGTCATCCACCTAGAAGTATGCCTCTGGGAGTGCTGTGTACCATTAATCTCAGTAGAGCGTTCTGTAACTGCATAATGCTGTAGTGTGATAAGGTAGTTAGGTGTATGTTCGACCGCCCCGCCAAAATGTGTGTGTGTGTGTGTGTGTGTGTGTGTGTATGTGTGTGTGTGTATGTGTGTGTGTGTGTGTGTGTGTTTCCAGCTGCCTGAGGACAGAGTAATGCTTTTAGACGGCTCCCTCTCTATACATTCCCTATCGGCGTCTTTGCCTTTGCTGATGATGTCATCCACCTAGAAGTATGCCTCTGGGAGTGCTGTGTACCAGTAATCTCGGTAGCGCATTCTGTAACTGCGTAATGCTGTAGTGTGATAAGGTAGTTAGGTGCATGTTCGACTCCCGGCCCTGCCAAGTGTAAGTGTGTGTGTGTGTGTGTGTGTGTGTGTGTGTGTGTGTGTGTGTGTGTGTGTGTGTGTGTGTGTGTGTGTCTCCAGCTGCCTGGGAACAGAGTAATGCTTTTAGATGGCTCCCTCTCCATACATTCCCTATCGGTGTCTTTGCCATTGCTGATGATGTCATCCACCTAGAAGTATGCCTCTGGGAGTGCTGTGTACCATTAATCTCGGTAGAGCGTTCTGTAACTGCATAATGCTGTAGTGTGATAAGGTAGTTAGGTGTATGTTCGACTCCCGGCCCTGCCAAATGTGTGTGTGTGTGTGTGTGTGTGTGTGTGTGTGTGTGTGTGTGTGTGTGTGTGTGTGTGTGTGTGTGTGTGTGTGTGTGTGTGTGTGTGTGTTTCCAGCTGCCTGGGGACAGAGTAATGCTTTTAGACGGCTCACTCTCCATATATTCCCTATCGGTGTCTTTGCCTTTGCTGATGATGTCATCCACCTAGAAGTATGCCTCTAGGAGTGCTGTGTTCCAGTAATCTCGGTAGCGTGTTCTGTAACTGCGTAATGCTGTAGTGTGATAAGGTAGTTAGGTGTATGTTCGACTCCCAGCCCTGCCAAGTGTGTGTGTGTGTGTGTGTGTGTGTGTGTGTGTGTGTGTGTGTGTGTGTGTGTGTTTCCAGCTGCCTGAGGACAGAGTAATGCTTTTAGACGGCTCCCTCTCATTCCCTATCGGCGTCTTTGCCTTTGCTGATGATGTCATCCACCTAGAAGTATGCCTCTGGGAGTGCTGTGTACCAGTAATCTCGGTAGCGCATTCTGTAACTGCGTAATGCTGTAGTGTGATAAGGTAGTTAGGTGCATGTTCGACTCCCAGCCCTGCTAAGTGTGTGTGTGTGTGTGTGTGTGTGTGTGTGTGTGTGTGTGTGTGTGTGTGTGTGTGTCTCCAGCTGCCTGGGAACAGAGTAATGCTTTTAGATGGCTCCCTCTCCATACATTCCCTATCGGTGTCTTTGCCTTTGCTGATGATGTCATCCACCTAGAAGTATGCCTCTGGGAGTGCTGTGTACCATTAATCTCGGTAGAGCGTTCTGTAACTGCGTAATGCTGTAGTGTGATAAGGTAGTTAGGTGTATGTTCGACTCCTGGCCCTGCCAAGTGTGTGTGTGTTTTTGGGGGGTGGGGGGTTTTTTGTTTTTTTTGGGTTTGTTTGTGTGTGTTTTCCAGTGCCTGGGACGGTAAAGCTTTAGATCCCCTTCCATAATTCCCTATTGGTGCTTTGCCTTTGCTGATATGCATCCCCCTGGTTGTTGGAGTTTTTCCAGTAATCTGGGGGTGCTTTCTGCGAAAGTGTAGTGTGTGGTATTAGGGGTAGGCCCTCTGCCCAAGTGGGTTGTTTTGGTTGGTGGTTGTGGTTTTTTTCCCGCTGCCTGGGAAAAGAAATGCTTTAGACCCACTTCATTCCCTAATTCTTTGCCTTTGCTGATATGTTTCCCCTGAATATGCCTCTATTGTGTCCCGTAATTGGTGATTCTGTAATGAATTATTGATAAGGGAGTTAGGGCATGTTACTCCCAGCCTGAAGTTGTGGTGTTGTGGTTGGTGTTGTTTTGTGGGTGTGGTTGTGTGTTGTTCCCGTCCGGGGACAGAGAAGTTTTGTGGGTCCCTCTCATTTATGTGCTTTCCTTTTTGATGATTACCACCCAGAAGTATTTGGGGTGTGGTCCCTTTAATTCTAGAGGCTTAACCTAAAGCGTAGTTGAAAGGTATTAGGTGTATCGACCCCCCCCGGAGTGTTGTGTGTTAGTGCCGGGGCAGTAATGTTTTAGAGGTCCTACTTCCCTTCGCGTCTTTGCCTTTTCTTAGCACCCCCTAGAAGTATGCTTCTTTCGGTGATGGAAACCAAAACGTTTGTTTGTAAGTGTAGGTGGAAAAAAGGTGGTGTCACCAACAGGGAGGTGGGTTTTTTTGGGGGGCCCATGAACGTGGGTGGCAGCTATTTTCAGGTTTTGTTGCACCTAAAGTGTAACCCGCATTCTGCCCAAAACATGGGTTTTCAACACAACATGCCAAAGGCTGGGGTAAATGTGAGCCCCACTCCCATGGGTACCCCTTGGGCCACAGAAAACCCAGGGTAAAAACACTAAGAGCAGGTGGCACATGTAGCCTTTTCAGCCCGCTTGTTTTCTGTCTTGGCCCCTGGTTTTTAAAAGCAAACACAAGTGGACAGTATTGTGGTTTTTATACTAGAAAGTATACAAAAATATATATGATATTGTAGATATAGAAAAAAAAAGTATAAACATATTTTCTGGGGACCAGCATATTTATTTTTCCCGGATGATCTGGGGTAACCCGGGTGTATGTATATCGCCTGGCGTAGGGTAATGCACATCCCCGTTTGGCAGGGCCCGGGTTTAGATTGAAGGTTTTTTGTTGCTGGGGAAAATATGGGAATCAATATGGTTGAACACCCGTTTCCATTTGCATTGACACCTAACAGTTTAATTTTGGGGTTGGTATGGGTCTATAACATTCATTAAAACTAACTACAATGAGGTTTACAAAGTGTAATTTACCCCCGGGTGGATGCAGTCCTGGTTTGGTATTCCGGTCGGGCTCAATATAGTTGACAGAGGGGGGTCACATCTGGGGACATTGCAGAACGTGGGGAGGCCCGCCACAGCAGGGGTTTTCAACCGTGGGGACTTGGGAGGGACAACAGCAGGGTGGGGGCAGGGGGACAGGCTGCCAAAAGGGACACACAATCACGAACATGGCCAGCCCCACCGAACAGTCAATGGAGCAAACATACACACTTTTTTCCCCCTTAACCCCCGGTGATCCCGCGGGACATTTTCAGCCCCCCGGATGACCAAATTTGGGGGGGGAAAGGATTTTATTAACATCCCCATGGGGTGACATAAGACTTTGCCCCGGGGGGTTACTAGGGCACATGACTGGGGATGGTGGAGCACAGGGGGGGCAAACCCCTCAGGGTTGTTTACCTGTGCCTGCCACACCTCCATCAAAAAAAGGCCAGGGGAAAACCCCCCACATGGATAAGGTATGGTTGGCCCAATAGCCCAACCCCAAGACAAAAACAGGGGGCTCACAGGCATTGATAGGTTTGCCAGTTCACAACCCCTGTCAAACGCTGGAACACTACATGTCCCCCAACCAGGATTAGTAGCCACAATATGATCTCTTACCACATGGATGTACCCTGGGGGACTGGGGGCAACCCCAACTACACATAAAGCCCACCCACGGGGTAGGGACGTATGCGGGGATCCCCCAAAAGCTAGCCATTATGATGGGCCCCATTTTTAATTTTTGGCTCCCTGGAACAGATGACCGTATTGGCCGACACACGTACCACACCTTTTTCCAAAATTTACATCCCTACAGTGTCCTATGGGGATGCTTAACCACGGTTGGGTATGCCCCACACAAAGCACACAACCTGAACACTACACCAAAGAGGCGGATCCCGGCGGGCATTAAATTTAGCATTGTTTGGGATGCTCTTCATGGTTTGGTATCGGACAATCCATGGGCCCTATTTTAATAGACAAAATTTGTTAGGTACTACACACATTCTGTTGCAGAACAGTTGCAGGAACAGCATGGGGCAGGGAATAAAACCCCTGAAGGCCTTACAGGGACAGTTGACTTCAAGGAAATACCCGGCAGGGCCCAGTCGGCAAAACCTACAGTATACCTGTTGGCAAAGAGGGAACACAAACTACATGACCAACAGGGACCCCGGGGGTCCCTTTGGCACACGTCAATGGATGCCAAAATGACATACCTGTCTCCCATGTATAGGAGGTGCATGTTGCATTGAATAGGCAGCCCTCCCGCACCGTCCTCAGGTCCAGAACACCCCGGGCTATCACCTAAAAATTGGCAGTTTATTAGAATGTGTATTTACCCCTTGCATGGTATTAGGACATCAAACATTTGGTGGGTGTTGGCCTGTACCTGACACGTAGAATGGTAGCCCTAGACACAGGGGGCCCAACCCCCCGCGATTTGGGATGAACTCATGTGTGTATAAGCCCCGTTCCTGCACTGGGCAGGTTGGCAATCAGAAAATGTATAAACCTATGGATATCCCAAAGAAGCCCCCCAAAGCCAAAGACTACACGGGGTTTGATTAGGTTGTGGGTAATGTCCAACTGTGCTGGGTTTTAACCTATCTGACATACACTTATCCCCCCAACCGGCAATTTGGAGGCCCCCAACTGACGGGTACCTCTAAGTACATACGAGTGGTACAATTCACTTTTCCCACCTCAAACCCCAAAGTGAGCTGTCGCCCCCCACCTGTGAACTTGGGTGCGGTTATTCCCCCATGCAGACAGACAATGTAATCCCTGACCTTAGCTACCCTGAGACCACATGCACCCGTCTATGTAAACAAATTTCAAAACCATACACTATCTGGAATGTAAATGCGTACATTGCCATACTTGGAGCCCACAAGGGTAACGGAATGTGGTCCAACATGGTAAAAGTCATATGGGCTCTCACACACTGACAAGGGAAATATACCCATGGCCGGACATTCTGCCAGTACATTGCTATTTTGGATACCCTGATTTTTGGCACTTCAACCCGGCAAATTTAATGACATTTTTTTTTTTTTTTTTTTTTTTTTTTTTTTTTTTTTTTTTTTTTTTTTTTTTTTTTTTTTTTTTTTTTTTTTTTTTTTTTTTTTTTTTTTTTTTTTTTTTTTTTTTTTTTTTTTTTTTTTTTTTTTTTTTTTTTTTTTTTTTTTTTTTTTTTTTTTTTTTTTTTTTTTTTTTTTTTTTTTTTTTTTTTTTTTTTTTTTTGTTTTTTTTTTTTTTTTTTTTTTTTTTTTTTTTTTTTTTTTTTTTTTTTTTTTTTTTTTTTTTTTTTTTTTTTTTTTTGCCCCCCCAAAATTTTTTTTTTTTTTTTTTTTCTTTTTTTTTTTTTTTTTTTTCCAAAATTTTTTTTTTTTTTTTTTTTACCCCCTTAACCCCCCGGTGACCAAGCCCCCGTTTTGGAAAAAACCCAAAAAACTTTCATTTGGCCCCCACTTTTCCCCGCCCCCCAGGGACAACCCCTGTTTTCCCGAAAAAGTTCCCTTCCAACCCCATGGGGGAAAAAATTATTTTCCCCAAAAAAAAAAACCCTTGGCCCCCCCAGAGCTATCACATGTATCAAGGCAACACATACCCACAGCCAGTTGTAAAGTGACTACTTCCACGGTTTGCATACGTTAAGGTTATTCTTGTAGCATTATAATTGCTAATACTGTTTCCTATTACATGTAGCTGTTTCTGATACAACAAATTAATTTCTGACACCACTACACACAATATATGGCCTCCTTTCCCAAACTCACAGGCCATGTGCCATAACATTCATTTTGCAGGACACAACTGCCCAGACGGGTGTGTAACCTAATCTATTATGCTATCATCTACCTGAGGTGGTCATCAAATTATGCACTTTCCGTCACTAGCAGACCTCACATATCAATGGGGGAGAATGAACGCTGTATCAGGAACACTGCATAACACCCTGTGGGACACATTTAGATGACTGGTTCTATTAACCAGACACATTGACAGTCACAGAGCATATGTATTAATTCACGTTTGTTGAGGTACTTTATGACTAACTAGGTTAGTTTATGACTCATACATGTCATCTGTCATTACCTGTATTCCGCCACCTGTCCACCTAATATCACTAGTTCTGGAAGTGTTTATTTGGACTTTGTTACATTCTGATTCATAACTATGGACGTCCATGCTAATTGGATACACGGCACTGATTTGGTCTCTATGTATTCCCCCGATGGTTTACAGAATATCCAGTAGATGTGCTCTCCAGGTTTGGTACGTAAAGGCATCTGCTATGCCCACATAGGAATATTAATGACTTCCACTGGGCGGGCCTACTACATCTCTGCCAACCAGCACCTGCACACTTAAGCCTATTATTGCATACCCATGATCCACCTACCTGGCACCCCTCAACAGCACTCATGACATATACTTACTGTGAGCGCAGCTGGGGTATGAGCACACCCCTACACATTGCCCACTCTCCCCGTCTCAGGACACATGTCGTACGTTTCATCAACCCATGTATTATCACACTTGCACAACCTACTGTTCCATGTAAACCTACATTCTGCTCGCATCGATGAAAACAGGTTGACACATACACTGACTTTTTGGGGTCCCGCAAGGGACACCGATATCCATGTTTAAAGTGTAGACCTTGCAGATCTCTCCCACTGCTACTTTCCTGCCGGTGTTTTGGACAGCAGCAGTGTAGTAATCTTTATTGCCTGTCTGTATGTCTGACCGGCCTAGCTGGGCGGTGTGGGGGGTACAACGTTTATTTCCCTTCACATTTGATGATTTCATTCATTTATAGACACAATGAATATTATTCTGGACATCAGTTATAAATTCACTACAGGTATGCAATAGTCCTCTCAACAGATGTGACGGTTGGTGTACATATGTGTACGGACCTCTCTGATACTCGGGGACTAGTTTCTACAGTGACGGGGCCAAGGCTATGACAACTCAGGGACAATCACGGACACTTCTACCATATTAGTACTATTAACTTGGAACGTGTTGACAGATTCGTATTACTACTAATTTTCTGCAGTTAAATGCATCTATTACTCTTCATTGTTGTAAGTAGTCATTCTCATTCAACACCTTTCCTCCAAAGGTCACTGGCTTTGTGAGTGATTAAGAGGCTGGCCAATTATTGTGCGAATGCTCTGACCATTGGTAAGGTTGACATTGTCATATGTACAGGTTGGGATATATTCTGGGGACACCAGATTGGTTAGGCCAACACATACCCACGGTCAGAGCAGGTTTAGAACATTCATTAGTTTCCTAGCTGTGAGCCTATACCTTTAGCACTATAGTTGCTAGCCTGTTTCTTGTACGAATTACGTATTTTCTATCCTGAAGTGACCACTTTAGGCAACTGTTACATGCAGTATGGTACATAGTTATTTCCTACAATCACAGGACATTTGGCATTGTATCATTGCTGGTCAGGTCACACCTACCCACACAGTAACTGTCCCTCACACAGTGGATCAGGGGATATCCTGTTTACGTCAGTGCCTTCATCACCCTTTTTCCATGTGCCACTATGCGAATGTGTGCAATATATTCTCTCGATTATTCGTGTCGGGACACATGCATCACGGGCAGGTGTTTGATCCTGGGTAGTAGGTTCTGCATTACCATCTAGGGCTGGACAGTCTCGTGCACCACTACTGCACATTCCAACTTGTGTCCAGATGTCTACAGGACTGGACATCGTGTCTTGATACCCATTCTAATATTTACACAGGTTACGTATCCCATGAGGGATATCCAAAAATTTAACAAGACCAATACCGACCATTCTTCTGGCGTTATGAAAATGTGCTGGGGGTTTTACATGCAAGGGGTACATAGTTTGCAATCCTGAAACTGCCTAGGGTGACACTACCTACTAGATATGCGTAGTGGTCACTATGTGTAGATGTGGCTGCGCCAAACTAGTAGGCCAAGTATGGCTGGATTTGGTGGACGTTCAGGTATGGGGGCGGGTTGTGTGCTGTGGAGGGGATGCTGGGTAGTCCATTATGCATCCAGGTGTGTTGCAATTGATTTGGCCAGTTCCATCAGGACCAATCTGTGGGTATGTGCCGGTGACATTTCTGTACATTTGTATCGCACATTTTAACATTCATATGTTTGTGGGATTGTGTTCTACAGTATGGCCTGTCTGGTTGTGTTGCAGATGTGTATACATGTTCTTTGTGTTTCTTTCTGCTTCACCCGCTGCTCCCTCATACATCTCCAGTTCACCTATTCTGCATACGACACAGTCTTGCCTTTGAGGATTATACCATTACCCATCCCCCCACACACACACATATTCCTTTTTTTTTCTTCAAAACAGGTTTATTGTTTTAACATACAAGAGAAATATCATAACAATTTTATACAACACACACATATTCCTGACACTCCATCCATCACTGCTTTGGTTGATGGCCCATGACACGGTCAAGGTAACACATTGCATACACTACATATGTCAGGTACCTGTATGGTTGTGTGGACTACCCTGGCATGTTTCCCCTTCCACATGCTATACCTCACGCACATAGGTACACGCCCATACTTAACTTTCATGACATGGTTGGTACACCCGGGTAATACCCATTCAACTGTGACACATCCTGACAAGTACGGCTTGGACCGCAGATGTCCGGATTTTGGCCGACTGTTCTGATCATTGGTACCTTTTCCTATGTCCAGGATGGGATATATTCCGGACACATATCCAATTGTACTGGACAAAACGTACCCACAGTCAATGCTATGGATAATACTGTTCCTTTAAGCCTACACGTTGCCTTATTGTTGTAGCAGTTTATATGCTATGTTAAATACAGACATACCTATTGTATGTGACTATTACATGCGTTGTGGGATATAATTCTGTCATACAGTCGCTAGATATTTACATTTATCGTGGTTTTTGTTAGGGACACATCTGCCCAGCTGTGTACTCTCCCTCACAATATGGGTCAGCTGGTGACCCTGACCACTGGGCTGGACGTACCTATTGGCGGCGTGCTAACATGATGCGTTTCACTTCCACTTGGTATAACTATCTACACTGCGTTGGACTATGGGCACACGGTTTTCAATGTCATTTGTTTGAGGGATAGGGACCTGTTATTCCCTACCGTGCATTTGTGTTTGCTTCTTCATTTTGTGTTCACAGGAACAGTCTTGCATGCTTTGCATACGTTTCAGTATCCATGGACACTAACAGATGTTATTACTATTGCTTGCAAATTGTTATATGCAAGCATTTTAGGTTGCACGTCGACAGCTGACATTTCCATGCCTCCGTGCGGCACTTTGACACGCCCTATGCACTTGCGCTCCTTTCCTATGCACATGGCTGTGGCGGCAGCGCGCCTTCATTAATATGCATTTGGCGCTACTGTGCCATCTTCATGCCACACGGTCGGCGCAAGCCTAACGCCGGCCTTGCGCCGAGCTTTATGAATCCCGGGGACTGTGTTTTTGGTTCTTGAAATTTCAGTGGTGCTTTTACAAGAAAAATGTCAACTCAAGGTGCCTGTGACTATACAGGACACTGCCAAACACTTGAGAGGAAACTAATAAGTACAGCCTGATGACTTATGGATAACGTATTTAGGCAGATATTCTGAAGTTATAAGCAAATGAAGCAGTACTTACTGAAAAGAAAGAATTAGCTTGTCAAGAATGATGAAAAGAGGGAAGTCACCTGAAAGGCTACTGCCGGACTGCTACTAGTGCTGGTCTCAACACAGCTTCGCTCTGCTGAGATACAATGCTCCTTTGCTTCTTCTACCACCAGAGTCAACACATTAGCACCAACCCCGAGATGAGAAGCAAGTCACAGCCTGTTTGGTGAACCACAGTGTTGTCCCAGATGATGTAAGGGTCTGTAGGGTTGTTATATCCTTTCCCTGGTACATGTCTTGAATAGCAACCAGACCAATCAGGAAGGTCAAGTGCAGACACTCACTTCCAATCAGAAAGAATCAGGAATCTATACACTCTGTTCTGTCTCTCACCAGGAGCAAAGTATAAGCACAAATTCCA
This sequence comes from Protopterus annectens, assembly GCF_019279795.1. Lineage (NCBI taxonomy): Eukaryota > Metazoa > Chordata > Ceratodontiformes > Protopteridae > Protopterus > Protopterus annectens. Next base: position 1,216,332,812 of record NC_056731.1, on the reverse strand, counting down.
AACTGTCACCTATGAAGCAGTTATTAGGCTTTCTGGTGATCAACAGGAACAGGTCACTGTATAGGTTGTAATGTGAATTGCTCACAAGAGGACAGAAGTTCCCATCTTCTGGCTAATTTTTCTAAAGATGAATGCATTTGTCTGTGTAGATCAACATGCATTGCACAGAAATGCAGCTAGTCAGGTTTGATGGTCTGCAACTCCCACATAAGCAGCTCTGGCATGTACTCATTTTTGTTCTGCTGAGGGAGAAGTCTCAATACAGCTGCGCTCATATATCAGACAAATGCAGTCTAGGAAAGCTCTCAACAAAGCATTAAGATATATAAATTTCATACATTGCTTTACACTAAACAATTACATTCAAGTTATTGAAGTGCTTTTATTAAAGTGTTACAAAGCAAAAAAGTACGATACCATAACTACAACAAAAGACAACATACAAAGTGACAATTAATCAAAACCATTATACGTTCATTCAAAATGGTATGTTTTAAAGCCTGACTCAATCCAGCTAGAGAACCTCATAGTGAATTCCACACGTAAGGTGCTTGATAATAAAATGCTAAAAAAACCTGCATTTCCAAGGTTGGACCATGAAACTGCCGGCATCCCCTCAAAGGTTGAGTCCAGTAATCACTCAGACAGTAGGGCACAGTGAGCTCCGTTAGGTAGCAGGTACACGGGTCATGAATAGATTAAAACATTCACACTAGAATTTTGAAAATAATCCTAAAGCAGATAGGTAGGCAATGTAGGCCACACAGAACAGGCGTAAAATGTTGGTGAAATGACTTCAGTAAGTGACCTAACTGTAGAATTCTGCACCATCTGAAGATGAGCAGGTCTAGTTTTACTAAGTCCCAGGTACAGGACACTGCAGTGTCCAGTCTGGAGGAGACTCAGACATGAACAGCAATCAATATATGTATTTGAATAATTAGGTTCTTAATCCTAGAGATATTTCTGTACTGGAAACAAGCTGACTTCACTACAGCCAAATCTTGGTTCGAAAGTGTTAGCTACAAATCAAGAATTATGCCAAAATTCCTCACCTTACTAGCAAATTCACGTTTGGCATACTTTACAGTTTGGTATGAGTATGCAGGTAGAATCTCTCAGAGTTGCATGAACAGCTAAGCCTTTAGTCTTTGCAGCAAGTTCAAGTGTATTGCAGTGATTATTACTTAATTGTTACATAAACATTTTCACATTCTTAATAACATTTAATACAATAAATACAATACGTGCAAGAATATAAAATAATAAGATCAGTCAGATTTAAGCAAATACATAAATAAATAGGTTCCCAATTAAGTAATAGGTTAGCTGTCCTTGTGGGCTATTTTAAACCTAGCCAATTTTCCTTTTTGTGCTCGTATTAGCCTATCTCATTTGGTGCTAGACTGACCTTACCCATCCCATGAACGATAATTATATATTACTCCTAATGAGAATTACTGGGATCATGCCATAGCTAATTTGAGGCAACCCAAATAAAATAAATGAATAAATAAAATTCAGTAAAGAAAAGTGAGAGCACAAGACTTAAATAAAAGTAGAGAAAATACTAACATGGAAAAAAATGAGAACAATAAGCATACCCGGGTATTAGCTCTGAACTATGACTTTAAATAATTCCATAGAATCCAGTGTATGCCTCTTCAAGGATAAATACTGCACAAATAACTAATGCACTGAATATCTGAAAAAACTGTATATAAAAAAGCAGTTGAATATGACAGTTGAATGGAGGTGACACAGAGATGTAATGTAATTCAAACATTGATTAGAAAATTCAAGGTTATTAAAATGACTAAAATAGTGTGATACGGTCTCCTTAGACTTAAAACGTTGATAAAGAATATACCTGATGGCTGAAAATACTAGTGCTTAATACCTGCCAGAAAAACGTATGTCTGCTGAGCCTACAGAAATTGAAAAATGGTATATCGACACCACTGTAAATAAAGCAAATGATGAAAAGCTTTGATAAAGTGAATGAACATGGCAATTTATGCAATAAAACAGGCAACAGCTACAGGTCCTCGACATCTGATCTGACCTTTCATGAGAAATTCAGACAGACCAAATCCAACTCTTACCAAAAAAGATGAAAACTAGCTTACATCCATGAACAATGCCACTTGGCAATCCAATGCAACTCAGGAATGTCAAGCCATCATATCATCTCAGCATGAAAACAATCCTCTTCATATTTTAAACTCCTTAGAAAAATGTCCATCACAGCACATGGCAACACTGCCCAACAGCTACCAGAATAGCCATGGCAGTAGTTCAAATATATGAAAGATATTGCAGAAAGATCTAAAAAGAACCTTCCAACAGTATAAAAGACACTGCAAAAAGTTCCTGACTGGACCTTTAAACTCAAATCACCACCAAGACTGGAAAATTAAATGACCTGAAAAAATAGTAAAAACTGTGACACAGAAAGTAAAGAAAACATCCCCCAAATGGGAGATAACATTAAGATTTCGCAGTTGACAAATGAATAATCATGTCAACACAGTTACCAAAGTAGGTAGTCATGACATGTACAAAACCAACAGAAGAAATCTCAACAGATTCTAGTTCAAAAAGAGAACATGTTTGCACAATTCTTAAACAGAACATAACCTAACTTTATAGTTCAGTTTTTAATAACAAGAAATAATGATTAACAGACAAGTCTAGCACAAGGGAAGTCTCCATGCTCCTTACTTACTCCTTCAAGGACTCCCACAAAGCAAAAATTATTTCACCTTCCCTGTTCTCAGTCATCCATTTTATACCTATATTAGATTTTATTTTTTTCTTACTACATATTTTATGAAAATAATAAAGCAAGCTGTACAAAACTAACAAAAACAGTAGCACCGGATGGAGGGATGGTACCCCTAATTCTACAGTGACTTCTCCTTCAAAGATCTATTGTTATGGTGAGTATCCTCACAAAGCTATGCCACCTTTCTCTGAGGACTAAAACAGAATATGCCAGGCTGTGAGATGCAGAGACTGAATCTTGACATTGAGGAAGTGATTGCCCTCCTGAGACAAAAGATGCGGAATCAAAGGCAGAGGCCATGGAGGCTCCCATACCAAACTCCTCAGTAGGGGGTACCAGTGCTGTCGAGGCCAATCCGGCGCTATCAGAATCATGGATGGCTTGTCTATTCTGGCCTTCAGGAGTACCTTGGGAATGAGAGGTAGAGGTGGAAAGGCATAGACATGAAGATTGTTCCAACTGAATGATAGAGCATCCACTTTCCAAGCTGTGGGATGAAATATTTTTGGGCAAAACTTTGGCAACTGGTAATTTAGTGGAGAAGCGAACAGATCTATGTCTGGAGTCCCCCATAACACTGTCAACTTTTGAAACACATGAGGATCCAGTTTCTACTCGTGAGGATCCACAATTTGTCTGCTCAACACATCCGCTAAGGAGTTCTGTGCTCCTGGTAGAAACCTTGCCTGAAGATTGAGGTGTAACCTGAGAGCAGTCTCCCACAAAATCATCGCTTGCCTGCAAAGAGGGTACAAATGGGTTCCCCCTTGCTTGTTGATGTACCACATGACAGTAGTGTTGTCTGTTTGAATCAACACCTGTCCTGGGTGAAGTAAATCCTTGAAAGCCATCAATGCAAATTGGACTGCTAACATCTCCTTCAAGTTGATATGCAAATGATGAAGTCTGACAGGCCACGTGTCTTGCACCCATTTCCCATTGAGGTGTGCTCCCCAAGCCTTGTCCGAGGCATCCGTCGTTAGAATCTGACTCGCCTCTGGTCGGGTCACAGAGAGTCCCTTGTTTAGGTGACATTCCTGAGCCCACCACAAAAATTCTTTCTGAATGCAAGGTATTATCTGAATGACAGTGTCTAGATCTTGGCAGTGTTGTGTCCATACATTTTTGAGATACCATTGAAGCTTCTTCATATGCAATTTGGCATTGGGAAGCACCAGAATACAAGATGCCATGAACCCCAAGGCTTGAAGGACTGTCCTTGCAGTCAGCCTGGACTGTAGAGACATTTGATGGAAATAAAGAGAAAGGCTTCTTTGTTTGTCCGGGGTCAAAAAGGCCATCTGGGAAGCTGTATTCAGTCTCACACCCAGAAAGCACATGTCCTGAGAGGGTACTAGACTGGACTTTGTTTCGTTCACAGAATACCCTAGGCATCTTAACACTACCATCACATACTGTAGATGATGCAGAAGTTCGTCTTTGTGTTGTGCAATAATCAGGCAATCGTCCAAATAAGGATAAATCTGTATTCCTCTTAACCTGAAAAGGCTATCACTGGAGCCAGAACCTTTGTGAACACTCTGGGCAGTAGATAAGCCAAAGGGCAATGCAGAGAACTGATAATGTAAATTTCCAGCCCGAAAACGCAGGTACCTCCTGCAACTGGGCCTGATAGGAACATGAAGATAAGCCTCTTTGAGATCCAGAGTTACCATCCAGTGATCTTTTCCCAACAGAGGTAAAAGCTGTTGTAACGTCAGCATTTTGTACTTTGGAATGTCCAGATAAGTGTTGAGGATAGATAAATCCAAAATTGGTCTCCACGTGTTCCCTTTCTTTGGTACTAGAAACAGGCGAGAATAAAATCCTAGTCCCACTTCTGACAGAGGAACTGGCTGTATAGCTCCTATTTGAAGAAGTAAAGAAATCTGCTTGTGCGCCTCTATCCTTTGCCGAGGAGGAACGTCTGGCATGCCTTTGAAAGGAGGCAATGTATGGAAATAGAACTTGTAGCCTCGGTTTATAATGTCCAATACCCATTTGTTCTGGGTGACTAAAAGCCAGTTTTGCTTGAAGAGTGCTAACTTTCCTCCCAAAGGAGCTGCTAGGGAAGAAGAATCTGGCAACTGAAAATGCAGGTCATTGGGCCTGTTTACGAAAGGACTGGCCCCTGCCCTCACCTGCAGGTTGTGCAGGTGAACTCCAAGTTCTAGGCCTGAAAGTACTGTGAGCTCTGCCCCTGCCACGTCTAGATCTACCCCTAGACTGAGAATCAGAAGAAGGGTAGGTCCACCCCTTAGTAGGCCAATTTCTACTAAACTTTGGAGGTTGCACCTGCAAAAAGTCTTTAACAGTCTGCATGGACTTAGCCTTGTCTTCCATTTTCTTCAAAACCGACTCCACAGGGGGACCAAACAAAACTTCAGACTGTAAAGGAGCATCCAGAATTCTAGTTTTAACATGCTCGGACAAATTCTGATCCTTAAGCCAGGCGTGCCTACGAAGAACTGAACCAGTGGCAGCCACCCTAGAAGAGGCCTGTACAGCATCAAAACCACACTGCAAAGAATGCTTACCCACCTGTTCAGAGACATGTACTAAATCCTGCAATTCTTTACACTCTATGCCCTCTGCCAAAGCACCCACTTTAGATTTTAGCTGAGAAAGGAGGAAATTCTGATATTTCAACATATGAAACTGGCAATTTAAAGCCCTCATTGCTAAAGTAGAAGAGGTATACACCTTCTTACCCCATCTATCCAAAGCTCTAGCTTCCTTATCTAGAGGAACCGGATTCTTTACAACAGAAGCTCTAACACCCTTAGGCCCCTGACTAATAGTTTCTGGGTCCGCCCTAGGACTCTTATACAGATATTTATGAGCCTCAGGCACCCTGTAATACCTGTCCGGTTTAACTGGCGCAGGAGGCAAAGAATCTGGATTAAGGGAAGCCTCCGAGAAAACATCTTGAACAATATCCAAAACAGGAGGTAAAGCCAAGGGTCTATGCTGTGGTAAAAACAAGAATTCCCTAAGCCTCTTCCGTGAATCAGAGAAATCCTGTCCTTCCCACTTAAAATGCTCCCTCATGGAATGCAGAGTTTCTGAAAATGAAAAATCCTCTGGAGGAGAAGCAGAAGGAGTGGAATCCTCTGCATCAGAATCCGAATAAGGGGGAAAATCTTGAATATCTTCAGCAGAAGAGTCTGAGTCATCTGAGGCCTGATCCAAACTTTCCAAGTCTGGCTCCACCCTGGGCCTCTTATCAGGAGGGCATAGAACCTCTAATTAAAGTAATCAAATCTTCTGCCATTTTAAGCATGTGCTTTTAGGCACAGACCCTGAAGTACCTGGAGGGACACCAGAGGAAGGCAAAACAGACCTGCCCTTAGAAGAAGCCTTAGAAATAGTAGCAGAAGGCCTAACCACCTTAGGCATAGAAGGTAGAACAGTAACCTGAGAGGCCCCTTCAGCTTGACCTGACTCCAGTGAGGCCACATCCTGCAAAATCAAAGTTTCCCCCTGAGACTCAACAGAAACTTCAGCCGGATCCACCTGCTCCATTGTAGGTTCTGCAGGACCGGCGTCCGAAACGGACGAATCAACCTGTCTAGGTTTCAAGGATTTGTCTTTGCGCTTCTTCGTGGAAGCGGGCGGAGGATCCGACGGCATATTATAATTACACCGCTTACCAAAGACTAACCTAGCACAATCTAACCTTCTTTTTATAGTGCGCTTATTAAACCTAGCACAAAACCGACACCCACTACGCCGTGGTCCGTCCCAAACAAGGAATGCAAAGAGAGTGATAATCCCTATGCGGTATCTGTTTCCCACAAGAAATACAATTATTCACTTTTTCTGACATCCGGAATTAACTGAGGCAAGAAAAAACATAAATATTCCCCAACGGGGTACTTAGCTCAACTTGGTTTCGGTCTGAAACTCAGAATACGAAAATTTCAGAACGCCGAACGGCACTTGCAACGCTGCTTCTGCATCGGACCATGCGGCAAAAAAGACTGAGGATATGACGTCGGTCATGCGCTTTTATACCCTGACGCTCTGATGTCAGATCTGAGCGCCCATGACCGACGTCAGCCTAATACTTTGGTATTCGGGCCGACCGAGGACAGCGGACTACCCATATGTAAGGACTGCAGCAATGTGAGATGAAGAACATCATTATGTTATATGTCTATTACTGAAAGGGAATGTTTAGCCATTATGTGAGCCTTGGAAGCCTTAACTTACTTACCTCCTTGGCCAGACCTGACTCATCAATGCCCTCACTCCTTTGAAATGGTCCAGCCAGCACTGGGACATGCATATTGAATATACCGAGTGTTTTTTTTATTTTGGGGGGGGGGGGGTTGTAGCTTTTTGTACATACCATCGGTTATCAATCTAGACCAGCTTATGGCAACACTGATGCTTTTTCTTTTTTATTTACCCTGATATCAATCAGCACTCCATTCTTGGGTATTCATCGTAGGAATAAGGTATGGGTGTTGGCGGGGTGATCCTGAGACCTCAGAAAGCTTGCTCTGGCCCAGTATCACAATTACTTAATGGAAGGAAAGTGCATTGCTTAGGAACTCATTCAGAACATTCCACTTGCCCGGCCTGAGTTCATAACTGAAGTGTTACAAACAGAGAGTGTTCACCAAAGGAAGTCTTCACAAGAGTGTGAAAGCTTGTGGGAATGTAAAATCATGTTGAATCTAAATAAAATATCTAGGAAAAATATATTTCTGGTGGTCAAAGCTGTTGACTCTCTGGAAGCAAAGGAAGTTCATATAAGTGAAAGACTGAAACAGATTGAATTCCTGCAGTGGCAGAGAGGAAGCCACTGTCAAACTGGACATATGCAAGTGCCTTTTACTTTTCTGCTTTAATATGAGTGAAGGTAGCTTATAGTTTAAGTTGTGACTTAAAGAAATAATACAGTGACATTACAAGGGCATTTTCTTTATTTGAAAAACTTTTTGACTGCAGAGTGTTCAATTTCCTTGAGGGATGAGCAGGAGCGGCCTTAGGTCAACTAGTGCCCTAGGCAAAAGGGCTCCACGGTGCCCCCCACCACACCAGCTGGTGCCCCCATCCTGGTCTACCTACACCAAATAATTACTGGAAAAGTGCCCCTACTAGAGCAACGCCCTAGGCAGCCACCTAGTTGGTCTATGCCTAAGGCCTGCTATGGGGAGGAGTTTGTGAATCACAAAGAGCAGGGCTGGCCTTTGGTCAACTGGTGTCCTAGGCAAAAGGTATCCACAGTGCCCTCCTACACCACCCAGTTCCCCCATCCTGGTCTACCTACACTATCCAGAATAGTAGAAAAGTGCCCCTCCTAGACTGGCGCCCTAGGTGGCTGCCTTGTTGGCCTACGCCTAAGGCCAGCTATGACCAAGAGAAGGTGCCACACTTGTCACAGTGTCCCTCACTGCTGCTCCATCCACTTGTACCCTTATATGTAGTTTGCTAATCACATTGCTACTGTAGTTGCCTGATCACACTGCTACTGTCACTTATTAAATGTACTCATTCATTCTGTACCAACATCACAACTATATGTTGTATGCTGCATCTACTAATGGGTTTATAAGACTGCTTTCTGTAAATTTCAGTTTGTGGTAATTTCCTGTTGTAACTGCCAGCACCACATCTTTATAAATCCTTGCAACAATAGTGTTATCCTAAACTTTGAAAACAAGCATTTTGTTCACTTATAAGTCCAAAAAACAGATCTAGAAAAGCATACACACAAACACACATATTTACCAGGTTTCCTTTCAGAGGTAATTACAAAAACTGTGCAGCACTAAAATGTATCACTGCTGCCACCTACTGTAGTACAAGGGCTACTTCAGCAAAATGTACTAACCTTCCTGATGCTGCTGACTTGATGTGGTGAAACAGTCCAACTGACATACTGTCACATTTATTTTTCCGGGAGATGCAGGGAACAACTTCCACCCCTTAAGTAACCTTCCTAAGTTTTGTCTGTACATGCTGATACCTCACCTAAAAGAAAACAAAGCAAGCAAAACCAGAAGAGTTCAAACCAGTGACAGGCATATGATATCACTCTATCAGCAATATTACAACATATGTACCAACATTTCAGAATGAAACAAAAGCATTTATTTATGCTTATCATCTCTAGTACATAAGTAAACTAGTACATAATAATGTTCCCCTGTCCAACTACTACTTAGTTATAAAAGGATCACAAACGGAATACAATATGCTTGAAAACTACTTCACTTATGGGTCTGACTACAGTGCATCTTCACAACATAATGCAAATAAGGATACATGCAGCTGACTGCATGTTTACTGTGAAGAAAGTAGAGAAATTTGCACAATTGCTAAGTTTGAGTACACACAAGCATGTGCAATGAATGCACAGCAAAGCTAAGGTATATATTCCCTACTATCTTAATAAGGCTCTCAGTCTGATGAAGAAAACAGAATAATTACATAGCAGAATACCCCTTAATAGGGAATCATATGTACCTGCATTCTACAACGTTCTACAATAGAAACAGCAAACAACAATAACAAAATGTATAGTTCACAAAGAAGCAAAATAATTGTAACTAGTAAGCATAAAGAGCTTACCCACAAAATATGGAGTGTAGGATATGGACTTGTTTGTAATCAACAAAATTATCATTGGTGCCAGCTTTCTAGTTTGAAATTCATTTTTGCTTACAAAAAATAAAGTTAAGAAAAAGAGGAAATACAGTGTATACCAAGCAGCTCTTTCTGCAGTCAGAATAAATCCTGTTTCCTGCTCTGTAAGCTTTTCAAAGGTCAAGTCAAAAGTGATATATATATATATATATATATATATATATATATATATATATATATATATATATATGTGTGTGTGTGTGTGTGTATATTTTTTAGTTCAGGTGCAATACCCCCTTAAAGACAGAGTTCTGGCACAGTACCTGACAAAAATAAATGAACAGTACTTACAAAGACCTCACAACAATACAGCAGCTCTTTTTAAACTTCCACCTAAAGGGACAAAACCAAAATATCTCCTCCTTTCACAAAGGCAGGGATAAATTAAACCTAATGTCTTATCATCTAAAGGGTTCACCTCCCTTCCCTCACAAGAATACCCTCAGGATCTCCTTTCTTACAGTAAATGCAACTTGTAGATTCTTCACAGAGCCCTCTCTGCAACCACTGTGACAAATATGCACTACATGGGGCACTGGATTTTAAATATTAAACATCAGTACTTAATTGTCTCTTTACACTTATTTTGATTAATTAATATGGCTAAATATTATTATAGGGATTTAAAAAAAAAAATCTTAACAATGAATGAATGTCAATCCCTTTCAGTCTGGAACAGCATGGAACACAGAATTTTTAAGAATCAAAAAGAAGAATATTCCTTATAATAATGAGGTACATTCCTTATAATTAGGTGTCACTGACAGAAATGATTACAGTTCTTAATCTGCCCTGATGACTCAAAAAATGTCCTGTCACCCTTTTAAAAGGGCTGGTTTTCTCCTACCATTTTCTTTTGCTTTATATAGCGAGCATGCATGTTTGCCACTAGTAGGCATGAAGTCAGTTGAGCCTTGGGGGTAGTTTTCCAGAATCAAAAAGAAGATAAGACAGTCTCTTACCTCAGTTTTCCTATCTATCTTTATAGCCTTATACAGCATACACTTTAAAGTTTAGTTAAAGAGTTCAACTAGCCTATCAGTTTTTTTGTAGTATACAGATTGCTAGTGCTTTAAAATAAACCAGCTAAGGACAAGTCCATGCGTCACTCTGGACATAAACGTGTGCATTAATCAGTATGAAATTCTTGGAGCATTCCTACCTTAGAGAACAGCATTACTAGTTATTTCACTATGGAAAATACAGTGATACCACATGAGCCAACAAACTAGTAATTAAAAATAAAAATAAAAAATCCAGACAACGTAAATCAGTCACTTCACTTTATTTATTTAAAACAACCAAACGACTGAGCACTTTCACCAACAAAACTATGGCTTCATCAGAGTCATTTGGGAATACTTTAAAACCATTTAAATAATGTGCTATATGCCCCTTCAACCAATCAAGCGTAAATGTTATGTATTCATTATTAATACACCATTTCCTTAGTAACAAAAAAGCAATGTAAAATCCGCACCAAAGCCATAACTAATAACCATCCCACAAACAATATGCATACATCAAGAGTTCCTATTTATCACAGTATAGAAAAATCTTGAAAGTAAGCAACTAAAATAAAATTAACAAAGTGCATTTCATTTAACTTGTAGCAGAGAAATCACCACAAATTGTTGTTGTAGGTAGACAGAGATTATATCACGTTTGCCCTTTGCTTGAATATTGGCATTAAAGATATATTATCATTTAACCCAGGTGGACACATTGCATTAAGCCTAAGTTGCCATTTAAATTCCTTAGCCACAACCTCTAATTTACTGTCCCCACCTCTATCTTTCTTGTGGACCTTGTCCACAACGAAAAAGATACATTTTTTAAAATTAACACACTGAATGCTATGCAAATACAGGGCATTATGCACGATTTTCTTTTTAATTGCCCTCAAGTGTTCTGCTATCCTATCCCAAGGTCTGCGAATGGTTTTACCCAAGTAAAAACCATTGCATGCTGTACAGGTGGCTAAATAAACTAACATTGAGGTGTTACAATTACATTTCCCCAGACACCCTAAGGCAAAGTTGTAAGTAATTCTTAATCAACACATACAGGCCCATCATTTATAAATCTGCAATATCTACAACCACCACATTTAAACATTAAAGAATTGTGGTGTTTTATGGGGCCATTTTGTCTCTCAAGGAGGTTCTTAGTATTGTTTCCCGTACTAAAAACAACTTTGGGCTTACTGCCAAATTTCAATTTTGTAGTTAAATCTAAACAATCATTCCAGCTTCTATTCATGGAAGAAACCAGTTGGGGGGGGGGGGGGGGGCAAACTGTTATAGTTCACTATAAAACATCAGATGCCTTTGATGTTCTTTCTGTGAATGTCACCTCATTGCTATTCCTTAAAATGAGAACAAAATTAGTATCCCTTTTATTCATGATTTCTTTCCTGACAATCAGTAACAGGTTAAGTGGGTATCCCCTGTCTAGAAACATTCCCACCAATTTGCGTATCTCACTTTTAAAAGTGTCATTGTCACTAACCAAACAGGAAACTCTCACCATTTGTCCTTTAATGATGCTCTTCCTTTGGTGCAGAGGGTGACAACGTTTATAATGTAACAGAGAATTAGAATATGTTTCTTTCCTATAGATATTACTGTTTAGACCTTGAGATGTTTTAGTAAGACTTGTATCTAAAAAGTTGATTTCACATGGATTTCAAGAACTAGTGAATCTAAGGAAAGAAGTTGTACTATTCAAATAGTCAATAAAGTCCGCAACTTCAGTTTCATTCCCTTTCCACAGGATAAGTATATCATCCAAGAACCAAGTATTATCTCCATAGGTTTTAAAAGGAGTTTAATTTTGGCTCTGATGGTCTTATTACTATTAAGACTTTCATGAAACATACCTAACCCTTCTTCATGGAGTATTACTGTAAGTAAATTTAAAACATCTATGGTAAGGAATGTATAATTTTCATCTTCACCCACTGTTTTCAAACATTCTAGGCAATACCAGGAGTCCTTGAGAATGTGGCCGGCACCATCCAGCACTGGCTTAGCCCATTTGTCCACAAATGCTGCAAGGGGTTCTGTCTTCGAGCCCCTTGCTGCCACTACAGGTCTAAAAGGTGGATTATATAATATAGTTATTTCTTAGCTCAGTGTAGGAATATATACCAGGCCTGTTCTCTTCTTGCAGTTGCCTATCTGTTTTCTCTGAATTCTCTCTCGCCCTACTTAGAGTACTATCTTCCCACTGAGCTTTCCTGAAATTGATGTGAATTATTTGGAGGTCAGCAAAGTGAGCATTTTCATTATTCTGATGTTAAGTGCAGACCAAGACATTTCCACCTACAAATACAAGTACAGGTTTTTCCCTTTATCTAGTTTATCCTCTATGAATGGCAACTTCTGAAAACATTTTTCTTTCACCAGAGGTTACTGATGATCTCCATTTGTCTTCTGGCTGACCTGCTTTTCTCTTAAAGCCTAGCTTCTGCTTTTCTCTCACTTTCTGCTCCACTATAAACAGGGAGAAGCCTAAGACTCCACCCAATTACTTCTTTTCCTTTCAGCATGAGACCCACTTCTCACTACTTTCTGCTCCTAGCTGGCTTTCTTTATCACTTTAACTGATATAGTCTTTGTCTTTTAGTACAATTCGCACTCATAGGTTCATAGGTCAGTACTAGAACAGCTGCCATTGCTGGCCATTTTAAGCCTAGACAATTTCCCTTTTTAATGCTTAAAATAACCTATTCCATTCGTTTATAGATTTGCCTTACCCATCCCATGGGCGATAATTATACATTACCCCTAACGAGAATAACTAGGATCATGCCATAAATAATTTGAGGGGACCCATGCATGGAATAATGCATTCAGGAGTGTCCCCTGTCCATTAGTACCACAGGGGGCGTTACTGGGGTAAATGTTCTGTTTTGTGCCCATAGGTCTAATTTGGACAGGGATGAACTTCATTTTATGTGGATGCGAAGTCTGATCTACAGCTGCAATATCCTCTGTGAGATATACATGTCCTTCTAAACTGTTCTGTTGATGTTGCAGAAGAGGTTTAGATCCCCAGACAGAGTATTTCTGATGCCACTTGATTTGCAGTAAATTCATCACATATGGGTTGGAGTATGCACTGTATGCCAGACACAGGTAATCTCTTAGCAGTCTATAGGATACAGAGTATAGTGACTGGGCTTTAGTCTGTCCATTTAAGACTTATTGTTTAGGCTTGTATCCTTTTAGCAAGGTACGTCTGTGGGTGTTCCAGTTGCTGCATGTTTCTGGATGCATTATATTCAATGACTGGCCTAATGAAGACTGAGTAAATGGGGACAATGAAATCCCTAGATCTAGGCACAATCATGTTTACAAGCTGTGCAATATAGAAGGACTTTCTTACAACAATCACCACATGTTGACCAAAAATCAGGTTACTGTCCACATAAGTTCCCAAACCCTGAACAACTGGGTCAACTCTTAGGGGTGCATTTTCAATGTGGTAGATGAGAAAGGATGGAATAATGCATTTCTGGCATTCAGTTTCAGTCTATGATTTTGGCAACAGCTATTTATTCGGGACAAATAAATGTCTGTCTATATTAACATCCTTCCTGCAGGATGGTCAAGTCATTTGGGTATTCAATTACTGTTTCTATCTTGCAGTCATCTGCAGATTTAATTTTGTGTAGTCATTTGTAAGATCCATAATAATTCAAACTGCTCTGTTTTAATTCATGCTTTTTGTCTTTCATTTTTGGCCTTAGCTGTGACTAGAAAAAGGTCCTTGGACAAGCTGACTCACCCAGTTAGTAAATCCAAATAATATTTATTTATTTTTATTTATTTATTTGACATTTGTTGACTGGGTTAGTACAACTGGGCAAATGCCCTTTTTCAGTGGAGACCTGAGGAGAAAAGCTCCTTGACATGCCCCACTTAAAGAAATCCCAATCCCTCCGAGCTGCACGCTCTAGGGACCTAAACCTTGTCACCACAATAAACAGAACATGCTGGAGGGATAGATTCCTGTCCCAGAGACTTCCCATACTCTGGAGCAAACTACCTATCTATATCAAACAAAGCTCCTCATTACCACTATTCAAGAAAAATCTTGATGATTGGATGGGAGATAGGAAATTCACCCCGGGGATCAATTCTGTGGCTCTGCTTGACAAGGGGAACAGGAAAATAATTTTCTTGGGTGGCAAAAGCCAGGGTACTGTTTGGTTAGGCTTATATAGACCCTGGGGCCTACCTCTGAATCTATAAAAGATACATACATAATAAAATACGACAAAAGTAATTAAGTAAAAAAAATGCAGTAATCACAGTTACTAATTACAATTACATACATGTTCACAACAGAATTAAAACCACATATTTGTAGTACGTTTAGGATAACATGCAATTTCCATTCAGGGTATGATGTCCCAAAATACAACCTATTTATGGCATAGGTGCTAGAATTAAATTAGACTTTGGAAGCAGATCTTGAGGAGAAGAGAAAGAACAAAAGGGAGAGGTAAACTAAGTAGGGTCAGAGCAACAGAAAGTCCAGCAATTTAATAGGTGGTCTTTTAGTGTTTTTTTGAAACAATTAGGGTTAGAAATTGATCTTAAGTATAGCATCAGATTATTCCATGCCTTGCCAACTGAATGATTGGTGAGAAGTTTGCAGATTTTTTTTTTGTTTTGTTTTGGGATTGCAAATTTCCAGGTGGTGTTCAGAACTGCGGAGTGTGCGATAAGGAGTATAGAGGGAGATGAGATCAGATAGAGCAGGACAGAAGTTGGGTTGGTGTAGGATGGAGTATATATATATATATATATATATATATATATATATATATTATACAAAACATTAATTTTGATGGACTTTATCATTACTGAAATACTACTCGAAACATAAGTTTTCAAGTTTGTGGTGCATTTTCCATTTAAAAAATCGACTTTTATAATATTTTTAAGCAATACAAACTTAAGTTTAACCAAACTAGCCAAGAAACATAAAAAGGTTCTGTTAGGTATTTGGTTATATAACAAGGGTTATTATATAACAAGAGTTATCATAACAATCAGATGATCTGGGAAAATTAAATCCTAAAAGAGTCTAAATATTTTACATATGCAAGAACAATATGCATTTTGAGAGCTCCAAAAAAGCTTACAATTTTAAATCTAAATGACTCGTATAGGATTTTAGCTTTTGTAAGAATCCAAAGAGGGCATTACCATAAAACAATCTTGTTGAGTTCATCCAAAACAGTTAGAAATGTCTGTGTATGTTTTAAATTTAGGTAAGGGATTGCAAGACTTCAGAATTTGCTGAATAAAATATTTCCAAGTCACTGGAGACATGACAGCCCTGTTCAAACAGTGCTTTGGAATAAAAAATCATCCAAGCTATAAATAACATTAACTATACAGTTTGCTTCTCTGCTTAAAATAATGTAACCTTGGATCATTAAACATTTATCTACATGCAACTTATTACAGTACATCTAAAGATTTGAAACTTTTAGTCCTACCTTAATCTTAAGGAGTATTAGCATAGCCAGGTTCAGTCCTTAGGTTCATAGGTTCATAGGTTTGTACTAGGCTAACTGCCCTAGGGCATTTATCAGCCTAGCCCAAAGTTATGTGGCTTACGCCGCCCCTTATGTTAGAAATACTGTGCCCATTAGTTTGTTGTGCCTCTGTCCAGTAGTGACACAGAGATGATTCCCGGGGTAAACCTACGATCTCCCATCCACCGGTCAAGATTTCTCTTGAACAGAGCCAGCGAGGTGCTCTGCCTCACATGGACCGGGATTTTATTCCACAGCATGGGGAGTCTCTGGGTGATAAATCTATCCCTCCAGCACGTCCTATTTATATCCGTGCTAAGGTTTAAGTCTCTTGCTCTAGTGGTTTTGGTGGATTTGGATTTTTTGAGGTGGAGCATGTCCATTAATTCCGGGTTGGTCATGGCCTTGTATGTCAGGCACAGGTCACCTCTGAGCAGACGGTATGCAACTGAATAGAGTTGGAGTTTCTTCAGTCTGGCAGCATATGACAGGTTTTGGAGTCCCTTTATCCTTTTGGTGAGGAACTTTTGGGGTCTCTCCAATTGCTGCAGGTGTCGGGTGAGATACATCCCGAATGGGGCATTGTACTCGATCATTGGTCTGATAAGTGAAGAGTACAGGGGAACAATGACCTCACTTGATCTGGATGTGAATGCCTTCATGATCAGGTGGGCAATGTAGAAGGTCTTTCGAACCACTTTAGCAACGTGAGCGCCAAATGAGAGGCCACTGTCAACCTGGGTCCCCAGGTCCCTGATAACCTCTTCTGTGCTTAGTGGGTTGCCACCTATATGGTAGCTTGGGGTTACCTTGTTTTTCCCGAAGGGTATGACTATACACTTTTTGCTTAACTTCAGGCCATGGCTCTGGCACCAGCTATCAGTTTCCGTGAGACCCTCTGAAGGATGTCTGTGTCCGATGTACTATCCACTATGGCACCCAGTTTGCAGTCATCCGCAAACTTTGTCAGCCATAGTCCTCCTATGTTTGCCTGTACTTTTGAGAAGTAGATGCCGAACAATAGGGGGCCAAGGACTGAGCCCTGTGGGACTCCACTTGTAACTGGCTTGGAGTCTGACATGGCTCCAGCAACTCTAACCCTGTGGGTTCTGTCCTTTAGCCAGTTTGCAACCCATCTTGTGACATATGGGTTTACATTTAAGCTGGTAAGTTTCTCTATAATACCCGAGTGGGTTATTGTGTCGAAAGCTTTTGCAAGGTCAAGGTAGGCTGTATGGACTGCCTTTCCCTCATCAATGGCCTTGGTGACTGTTTCGAAGAAGTCGACCAAGTTCAAAAGGCAAGATCTGCCCTTGACAAAGCCAAACTGGGTTGGGTCCAAGGTCTGCAAGTCCCCTATGTCCTTGTTTATGAGTTCCATTGTGATCCTCTCCATAGCTTTGCAGACCAGGCTTGTTAAGCTTATGGGGCGGTAATTACCAGGGTCCGTAGAGGCACCGCCTTTGTGGAGTGGGACCACAGTTGCCGTACGCCACTCCTTGGGCACATATCCTGCGGTGAGGCTAAGATTAAACAGCTGCCTTATGTGCGGGTTTAGTTCTTCATTGAGTTCATGTAGCACACAGCCGGGGACCCCATCTGGTCCCATTGATGCTGTGTTTTTTGCTTTAGAGAGAGCAGCTTTCACCTGTGCATTTGAGATGTCTGGGAGGCTACTCTCAGTTGGGATAGTTATCTCTTCTTTTGGGGAGAGGGGGTGAAGTTTGCGCTGAACCTGTCTGCCAGTATGTTGGCAATGTCTGTGGGTTCAGTGATTTTGTATCATTTTGGACTAATTCTGAGCATATCTGGGAGTTTCCACCCAGGTTTCTGACATAGCTGAAGAAGGCCTTATGATTGTCTTTTGAATCTATGGCAATTTTTCTCTCAAAGTTGGCCTTGGATGATTTTATGAGGGATCGTAGTTTCTTGCTAGTGCTGATCAAAGATGCCTTCCCTTTTGGGGTTTTGCTCTATCATGTAATAGCTTTCTCCTCTTATTGTAGAGTTTGTTTATGGCTGGGGTCCACCAGACTGGACGTTTGCCCTTGGTGGAAAGAGTCTTGGTTTTATTTGGGATTGCCTGATCCATGCAGTCCTGAAGGTGTTCATAGAAGGCATTTGTAAGGGCTTCCAGCTTGGGTTGTGGTTTCCATTGGCTCGGGGCCTTGAAGGATACCACACCTGTCTTGAGTAGTGTGACGCTTGCTTTAGAGAAGTTCTTCACTGTGGTCTTTTTGTTTGGGGTGGGGCGGGATGTGGATTTCTAGTGAGATTAGTTTATGATCTGATCTCACCAATGAGGGATATACTTCGGTGTGGAGCATTTTGTCCCCATGTTCGTGATGATGAGATCTAGTATATTTTCTCCTCTTGTGGGGACAGTGACTAGTTGTTCCATGGCATTTGAATTTATGAACTCCAGGAACCTTTGGGCTAGAAAGTTTGGGCTTGAGTAATGTTCCCATTCTATATTCGGGTAGTTGAAGTCACCCAATATGATGGTGTTTGGTGATACATTTATACCCTCCAGTGTCTTCAGGAAGGCTGTGTGGGTTTCCTGAGTTTGAGAGGGTGGCCTGTAGCATGCTACAAATTGTAGAGCAGTTTTGCCTATGGTTAATTGCACCTGGATGGTTTCCGATGCTTTGTGCGTAGCCACCAACCTGGAGGTGTGGGTATCCTTGATGAATATGGATACACCCCCTCCTTTTGTGGTGTGGTCCGGTTTTGGGGCCGGAACGCATGATATGAGATGAAACCTGATAGTGCCGGGTGCTCTCAGGAGCTTTGAACCAGGTTTCAGTCACAGCACAGACATCAATGTTCTCCATACTGAGAAGGGCCTTGAGTGCGTGCATTTTGAGATTTAGACTTCTGGCATTGAGCAGCATTACCCTTAGTTTCTTCACGTTTTGTTTTCTAGGGTGGTAGGTTTAGAATTTGAGCCTTGCCTAAAAAGGCACTATGGGGTGGCAAGAGCCTTAGCCAATTTCCGAATCCCAGGGTGACAGGTGCAAGCCGTCCCTTGCGAAGCAGCGTGGCTTGTCGAGCATGTCATCCCAGGCAGACAGGCACTGGATCCCTTTGAATGACACCAGAAATTAAGCCAATTGTTAAAGCTGATCATCTTGTCACTATATTGTGGCATCATTCTTGCTGAAGGAAGGATACTGCTCAGGGTCAGGGTCATACCTGCCTGGGCTACATAATCAGAGAGCTCCTCTATGTCTCTTTTCATGTAGTCCAGGGAGGTACGTCTTAGGTCGTTCACACCAGCATGGACAATGACTGTGTCATACTTGTACTTGCCGTGGAGTGACCTGAGTGCTTGTGTTATGTGGCGGATTCTAGCACCCGATAGGCAGCGTACCGTGACCTTCTCCTTGTTCAGCCTGGTGAGTGGGACGTCAGTGTGTCTGACTATGGAGTCACCTATGACAGGTATGTTTGGTGTTGTATTTGGCCTTAAGGGCAGTGACTGCTTTGCACACTGATTTTGTTGTTTATGTGTTGTTTGTGTGGTGTATTGAGTTTGCAGTTGCTTGGGTGTCTGCTTTGGAGGCCTCTGCTGTTTAGGTAAATTTTTACTCAGAGCCTCCGAGTATGTCTTAGTGTGTTTATGTGTTTGATTCAGTGGTGTGGTTGAGTTATGTGAGACTGGTATTGTGGTGTGTGTAGTTGCCTTCTCCTCCTGCCTGGTCTTGCCAGTCCTGAGTTGAGAGAGCTCAGCCTCCAGTTTGGCTAAATAGCTGCATCTCTCACAAGTGTTAGTGTTACGTGGGAGGAGGAGAGGGTTGTCCGTGTACATGAGGCAATTGTAACATTGTCTCAGAATTCCCAGATTCACCAACTGGGCAGGAGAGGACGCCAGCATCTGACCCTTCGACATGCTAGAAAGATTTATGAGTTGGTATGAGACAGAAAAGTAGTGGGCTTAGCAGGAAGTGGGCACTCCTAGGGGTTTTGCTAGTGAGAGATTTGTATAATATAGGAGTGCTTGACCTGCAAAGAGAATGCTTATAAGACAAGGGATATGCTTATAAGACAAGTGCTGAGCTTTTTGAGAAGAAAAAGCTATTTGGAACAAGTGCTGCACTTTTTAGTGAAGGTGTAAACTGTTTAGGTTCCTAACAGAGCAGTTCTAAGGGAAAAATTGAAGAACAGACTTTCTGGAGCCAGAAAGAGTTTAACCTTGTTTAACCGGCGCTGCCCGATGCTGCTCTAGTGGCAACTCCGCGCTAAAGCACGTTAAAGCGTGCTTGATAGCAGGGGCTGGAAAGAAGCAGGAATAGACCCAAAACGGACAATAAAACTACAGTTTCAAGTCAGTAACCACCTGAAGATGTACAACTCCACAGAAATTAAATAAACAATTGGTTAATCTGGGAAGCATGGAATAGTATTATTACAGAAACAAGTATGCTTAGGGAAATATGTTTTCAATTTAATGACTAAGGTTTTAGTTAAGAAATTTCCATATCCAGCTTGATACCGTCCAGTAATTTAAGCAGACCAGAATTAAAAGAAGGGTTTCAAGCCAGAACTTGATTCCCCGATACCTGATTTTGCTCAATGAGACATTCAACTAAACAAAGAAATGGACTGTAAAAAAACTACATTTTTGACTTGTTAGAAATGGGTCTGGCCTATCTTGGCTAAGTTTACTGCATGATGAATTACTATAATTTTCAGTTATGTTAGTAAGTATATTTGGCAAGAGGAGGAATTCTGCAGATGAATTAAATGTCATTAGTAAAGGAGGTAATTTTTATGATGGAAATGATATATGGAAAGGCTAAAAAAACAGCTGGACAAGTGGTATCCCCGATAGGAGTCATATAAATGTGTATTGAAGGGAGAGTCAAGTACAGGCAAAATTAAACAACATAATCAATATGTGTTAAAAGCAAGAGAAAATTCATATCTGGCTAATAATTCTAATAAGTAAACAATGTGTACCTGGTCGATGGCCTTGGTTACACTACGTCCAAAGACAGCCGCTTGTTCTTAATTACAGTGACTATGGGCAGGATTTAGAAAGAAACCAGATGCATGCATTAAGTGCTGAGGTAAAAAGGGCCCATTAGCACAAATGTAAAAAGGTGACTCAGAAGCCAGTTAGCCACACTGAGGAAAGACCTAATTACTGGTTAATCTGCATGTCTCTGAATCACTCAATGAATACCACAGATACTAAGAAGCACTATGATGAGGCAGTCACTGCTGGTGGCCCATGCATCATGTCAGCACTAGCACACCATTCATTTACTCCTACACACACACACACACACACACACACACACACACACACACACACACACACACACACACACACACACACACATACTCATGCACACGTAAACGCAGAAGCATGCACACACCCCCATACCTCTTACCTTCCCATGATTTAATACAATGCCCATGACTTAGCCTTTTACATTCATTACATCCCTGTCACAAATAATTTCAGTCAAAAATTTGAAATATTACTTTCATAGTTTTCTTACTACAAACTGTTGCTGTATTAACTTTTTTTGACAGTGAAGTAATAGTTAACAGCTATCCCTGGTGTCTAGTGTTCCTTCCCATATTACAGCCAGTGCTCATTAGTTTAGCGGTAGAAGAAAGGAATGCAAGCCATCCAGACACACATACAGAAACTCACAGACATTACCATACCTCTACAGACAATCACTGCACATCAAGCACCGCCCCTCACTTGATTGTTGTCACTCATGCACTCATCCATTCACACACACACACACACACACACACACACACACACACACACACACACACACACACACACATACATACACACACTGCATAACCTACCCCCTAACTAACCTCCTCCCACTTCAATCACCAATGCAGAGAGAGTGAGAGACACAAACTTACCTGATGCCAATCATTCCTGTACAGGATTATATAATCAGACTCTTCAAGGAGTGAATGAAAAAACAGCAATCATTTTAGAGTGAATCTAAAATGATAGAACTGTAAAAAACATCAAAGAAAAAGCTATATCAAATTGGAGATCATACAACAGCAAGGTGAGGGCATGTTTCCAGACCCCAATGTAACACAATCTCACACAGAAAGCAGCCACCAGGCTGAAAAATAAGTGAAAAAGAATGGTCCCCTCTTAGTAATTGCAACCCTGTACAGACACATGCACACACTCTCCACTACTATCTCTCTACGCAACATCTGACACTTAAGTCTAGTGTGACCTCTCCATTGGAAGTAACAGATGAATGGGAACGTTTGACTGGGTTAATTAATTCAGCTGGTGATGTTAATTTATGCAGCCAAGTGGCCTTATAAATTGCTTGGCTGCATAAATCACTTACCACAGGTACTTCTGGGGGATAACATAGACTAATTATCATATACCACCCTCCTGGAATGCCTCATTAGCATTTGTGGCAAGCCATGGGTATGGCTCACCATGATGATTCAACAGGCTGCATAGAATCACTGCAGCAGAGCTGTCTATGACTTGGAAAGGGTTATTGGCAGAGGTAAGCTCTATTTACCAATGGCAGTAACATTTCCAAATCCTACAGTATGATAAATAACTAGTTCTAAAATAATATTACAGTCTTGGGTTTGTTATCCTAAATTGAGTCCTGATTGAAAGACAGAAATGGTGAAGTTTGCTATGCATCAATGCATTCTGCAAACACAGTAGTTATTAAGTTCTTTATTACTGTAGACTCTGAATTAGGTTTGCACGTGAATATGGTTCTAAACTGGCTTAAGTATCTGTCCTGAATACCACAGACCCAAATATATTTAAATACATTAATCAGGATAGGAGATAAATCACATTTTAATTATTGGTAAAAGTCTTTATTAAACTTGTTCAGGCCCTGTACTTCCCACAGCTTTAAATCATTTGTATGTTCTCAACCTCTTCCCTACAAAGGTCCTAAGACAAGACGAGAAAAGATCTTCTGGGATACTTTTTCCTTTTTGTTTAAATAAATGAGAATACCAGTTGATTATTTGATTAGAAATTTCAGATTTGTTAATAACTAGACTTTATGGCATGCAGAAAAGAAGGCTTCTTTCTTTATTGTGAGGAAATTGCTGCTCATATTTAAGTTTAAATTAACTAACCATAAGTTTTAAAGGGGTGTTTCCCCAATCCAAGTATTTTGCATTCATCTCCAGTTGAAAAAGGAATAATGTTGTATCATCTTACCTTAACAACAAATGAACAATTGGATCTGAAAGATTTAGTTCTGTCAATACAGTACCCGAGTTAACTCCAAATATGGTGTAAATGCATTAAAAAAGTACCAAGAACCAAACAATGTTAACGCACGAAGGAATGAGGGTTTAAAGTTTAAAATCCACTGTTTTATTACACAAATAAAGTGCTATCATTCCTGTAAATGGGGACTTCATCAGAATACAAACATAAACTAATACAAAGAATGTCACATTTTATAAGACCAGTCAAGCAATGTCATTGGTTGAATTTTAAATTGATTAATTATCAATTAACAATAATTAAACTTATAATCCCTACTAAAACAGGAGAAAGATGCATGATATAAGATAGTACCTGCGTTATCTGAGGACATCCAAGGTATGGAGTATCCTCGCGTCCTCATTTTTAGGTACAGGGAAGAAAACAGGGAGATGGACAGTTTGGCTTAAAGTAAACTTGGATACCACTTTAGGCATTTAAGAAAGATTAGTTCTCAAAGAAAATTTGTCCTTATGGAAAAATGAGATACAGTTGTCTCACCATAAGAGCTTGCAAATCAGATAACCTTCTTGCAGAGGTCAGAGCAATCAGTAAAACTGTTTTCCACGTTAAGAACCTCAAGCCAACCAGGTTAGCTGGTTCAGATGAGCAAGTGTCAACTTCTGTAACACAAAATTAAGATTCCAAGGAGGGGCACTGGTTTTCCTGGTGGCCTCTTATACAAAACCCCTCTCAAAAAGATTTTGACATGAGAATGCACTGAAAGAGGAGGACCATGGGCAGACATGATGAGATGTCTTACAAATGAACCTTGATATTGGAGTAAGAAAGGCCAAGGAATAGTAACTCATACAAATATTGTGAAAACTAAAGAACAATCTGCCCTGAATGGGTGCTAGTTATTCGGTTGGCATGGACTGTAAAACCTCTGCCATTTACTAATATATGATTTTCTAGTAGCACACTGTCTTGCCTCCATTAGTACCTGCTGCATGGCCTCAATAAACAGGTGCCTAAAGAGAATTAAGACTCTTGTCATCCAGGCAGTCAACTAAAGTTGATTGGTGTCAGGGTGTAAGAAACACCACTGCTCTTGTGCGAGTCGATTCAGATTGTGAGAAAGCTTGTGGTAATTGCCCCTGGCCATTTCCAAAATAAGGGAGAAACATGGTTGCCTGGGCCAGAAGGGAGTAACAACAATGGTCTTGGGAGATTCCTTCTGAACCTTCACTAGTACCCTGGATATTAACGGAAAGGTATACAGGGACATTCCAATCCTAGGAAAGAAAAAGGCATCTCTCTTCCAGGCCTTCTTGCATGGAATCCTGAAGCAGAATCGTGCCGACTGACTGTTCGGAGAGGAGACAAACAGGTCTAATTGAGGAACTTCCCATAGATGGAGCACATCTTGAAAGCCATGTTAATCTAGTTTCCATATGTGATAATCTGTCTTTGTCCTGCTCAGCTTGTCTGCCACACAGTTTTGCTCTGACAGAATGTAGGACGCCTGTAGAATAAGATTGAACTGTGTAGCTATATCCCAAGCTAATATGGCTAGTCTGCAGAGCAGGTTTGACTTTATACCCCCTTGCTTGCTGAAATATTACATGACTGTGGTATTGTCTGCAATAATCTGAAGAGGTCCCAGGGACCAATGACGATTCAGAGAGTAGAGTGCCTTAATCAGGAAAAGCATCTTTTTTATATGTATGTGCTTGCATCTGACCATTATCCCTCTTAAAACTGCTCACCAAGCAATGTCTGAAGCGTCTGTGGTGACTGACTGTTTAGGAATAGGGAGTGAGAATGAAAGACCTGGATTTAGTGATATCTGTTGACTGTTGTCTCACCAAGTGATTTCCCTTCTGACAAACCCCAGCACTGCTATCAGAAAAGATAAACAGCGTCGATGCTCCTGCGGAGTCTTACCAGAGTACCATGAGACCCAAAATCCTGAGGTATTTCCTTGCAGTGACTGAAGTCTGAGTGTAAAACCCAGAAATAGATACAGATACACATGTATTTTCATCGTGGAAGAAAAGCTCCTTGAACTGTGATGTCTAGTTAACATCACAGAAACACAATCCTGTGAGGAGTCAAGAAAGACTTTTGAATTTTCTCTTGGAATACTGAGAGACATACCTGATAATTTGAAAGAGAGACTGCAAAGATAAGCAAGTAATCTAAATATGGAGAAATATGAATACACTGTAGCCTGCAATGAGCAATGAACACTCTTGGTGCAGTGGATAGTCCTAAAGGCAGAGAACTGATGGTGTGATCCAGGCAAATAAATCCTTAAGAAACATGTGATGTCTGGATGAACAGGGATGTGGTGATAAGCATCTTTTACATTTAATGTTAAAAGGAAAAGTACAGTTGTGTACCTACCATAAATGTAGATGTTCGAGTGTATTCACTGTTGCAATCATTACACTTGGGTTATCCTGCTGGCAGGCTACCCGCAGTCGGCCTGAATTCCAAAGTCCTGATCCGGCGTCGGTTGCTGTCGCCTCTTCCCTGACGTCAGTGCACCAGAGGTATATAGGATGCAGCCGACGTCATTTTCTTCAGTTTTTCTTGCCCCAGATGTCAGGTGCCCCCAAGGTGGTAGGCAATACATATTGCTTATAAAAACATACACTAAAATAAAACAATACCTTCATCTACAAGCAAATACACCACATAGGTTGTATAGGATAGTGAAGTATAGGTAAGTCCCAGCAAAGAAAGGGGGATGGAGGGAGGGTCACCTGGACTGCAACAGTGAATACACTCGAACATCTACATTTATGGTAGGTACACAACTGTACTATGTTCATCGTGTTTCACTGTTGCAGTCATTACACTTGGGTTGAATCCCAAAGCTGAGGTAGGGCGGCTGGGTCTAAATAGGATTCAGAGTGGCTATGAGGCCCTGCAGAACTGCAGTGGCAAAGCCTGCTCTAGATTTAGAGTAAAGGGGTAAGTGATAATGTTTGGTAAAAGTGTGCACTGAACTCCAAGTTGCAGCCTCCAAAATTTCCTTGGTTGGTACTCCTCTGAGAAAGGCTGCTAAAGTGGCTGCTGCCCTGGTAAAATGTGGCCTAATATTCTTAGGGACTGATTTGCCATGCTGTGCATAGCAGAAATGAATGCAGTGTCCTATCCATTTTGAAACAGTCTGCTTTGAAATAGCATTTCCTTGTGATCCTGCAGCATATGCTACAAACAGTTGCTCAGTTTTTCTGAAAGCTTTTGTTTTGTCCAAGTAGAAGCATAACTGCCTGTGTATGTCCAAAGATTGCAGAAGTCTCTCCCCTTTATTCTGGGGATTTGGATAAAATGTTGGCAAATGAATGGTTTGGTTAGGAGCCACACTGGATACTACCTTTGGCATAAATGTTGGGTTTGTCCTTAGAGAAACCCTGCCCGGATGAAAAATGATAAAAGGTTCCACTGAAATTAATGCCTGTAACTCTGAGACTCTCCGTGCTGAAGTTATAGCTAGGAGCAGAGCAGTTTTCCATGACAAGAATTTTATATCAGCTGTATTGGCTGGCTCAAAAGGAGCTTTTCCAAGACAAAGTTGAGGTCCCATGTAGGTATCGGTGCTCTCCTTGGGGGTCTTATATTTTTTACCCCTCTGAGGTACTGTCTAAGCAGTGGATGTGAGAAAATAGGAGGTTCCGTAGTGTAATGAGCTGAAATGGCAGAGGCATGGATTTTAATTGATGAGAAGGATAGGCCTTTGTCCAGCATCTCAGTTAGGTATCGTAAAATCTGAGGAATGTTTGGAACAAGTGGTTCAAGTCCTTGTGCCTGGTTCCAAGCACAGAATCTCTTCCATTTTTCTGCATAAGATTTCCTGGTGCTGGGCCTCCTGGCTTCCAAAATGATATCCATAACAGCTTTAGAGAGAGGTGTGTTCTGGGTGGCTATATTATTTGCCATGCAGCCAGGTTTAAGGTTCTGAGTTGGCTGTGCAGGATCTGATTGTTTTGTTGAGTCAGAAGATGAGGAATTTGAGGTAAAATCCAGGCTGGGCCTTGAGACACGCTCTTTAGGATTGGGTACCAGTGCTGGTGTGGCCAGTCTGGGGCAATCAGAATCATTTCTGGCTTCTCTTGTCTGACTTTTAGGAGTACCTTGGGGAGGAGAGGCAGTGGTGGAAAGGCATAAACTGTTAGGGTTTTCCAGCTGAATGATAGAGCATCCACTTTCCATGCCTGTGAGTGATAAGTCCTTGTGCAGAATCTCTGTAGTTGGCAGTTGTGAGGGGAGGCAAAAAGATATATGTCTGGGCATCCCCATTTCCTTGTTATTATGCTGAAGACTTGTGGATCTAGTTTCCACTCGTGAGGGTCCATGAGGTTTCTGCTTAGTTCGTCTGCCAGAGTATTTTTCTTTCCTGGCAGGAATTGTGCCTGCAGATGTACTTGATAGGTCAGTGCTGTGTTCCACAAAGTCATGGCTTGCCTGCAGAGGGGGTAGGAATGCATGCCCCCTTGCTTGTTTATGTAACACATAACTGTAGTATTGTCCGTCTTTAGCAATAGTTGTCCTGGATGTAGTAGATCCTTGAAGGCTGTCAAGGCATTCTGTACAGCTAGCATCTCTTTTTGATTGATATGAAGATGCATTTGGTACGCGGGCCACGTGCCCTGAATACATTTTCCTGCCATGTGTGCCCCCCAGGCATAATCCGATGCATCTGTTGTTAGTGTCTGTCTGGCTGTGGGTAAAGTGAAAGGCTGTCCCTTGTTGTGGTGACAGGCTAGTGCCCACCATTGAAACTCCTGTTGCAGGCAGGGGATAAGAGTTATTATTGTTTCCAGGCTGTGGCAATGTTGAGTCCAAACACTTTTTAGATACCATTGTAGCTTACTCATATGCAGTCTTGCATATGGAATTAGCAGGATGCAGGATGCCATGAAGCCCAAAGCCTGCAGAATTTTTCTTGCAGGCAACTGGGTCTTTGTTGCCATCATTTGAAAGCAATGAGTCAGTTGCCTTTGCTTGTCGGGCGTGAGATAAGCCATCTGGGCAGTTGTATTTGAGCTTGCACCCAGGAATATTATCTCTTGAGAGGGCACTAGTTTTGATTTCTTTTCGTTTACTGTGTACCCTAGGCAAATTAATAATCTTTTTACAAACGCCAGATGCTTTAGTAGAATGTCCTTGCTCTCTGCTTGAATAAGGCAGTCGTCCAAGTAGGGATATATTTGAATTCTTTTTTGTCTGCAAAATGCAATTACTGGTGCCAGGCATTTTGTGAAGACCCTGGGTGCAGTAGATAAGCCAAAGGGCAGTGCAGAGAATTGGTAATGCATTGAGCCAGCTATGAATCTGAGGTATCTTCTGCAGGACTGTCTGATTGGGACATGCAGGTATGCCTCTTTGAGGTCCAAAGTAACTACCCAAGCCTTCTCGCCTAGCATGGGTAGAAGTTGCTGCAGTGTCAACATTTTGAATTTTGGAACATCCAGGAAAGTATTTAGAATAAACAGGTCCAGTATTGGTCTCCAGGCTTTGTCCTTTCTGGGTACCAAGAAAAGTCTTGAGTAAAATCCTTGCCCTTGCTCTTGCCGTGGTACTTTTTGAATAGCCCTCATGTCCATGAGAGCAAAATTTGCTTTTGTGTCTCTGCCCATTGATTGTGTGGCAGGTCTGGTATACCTTTTGGCCTTGGTAGGGTGTGAAAGTGGAACCTGTAACCCTGAGAAACAATATTCAGAACACATTTGTCCTGGGTGATCATGTGCCAGTTTTGTGAGAAAAATGCTAGTTTTCCCCCCAAGGGTGCTGCCAAAAGGTAAGTGCTTGGCATTTGTATAGGAAAGTCATTGGGACTGTTTCCTATAAGGTTGTGATTTGTCTTCTCTGCCTTTGGGAGCTGAAGCACCCCATTGTTTAGGTCTGTATGAGCCTTGGGGCTGAGATCTGCCTCTTGGGCGTCTGTATCTACCTCTTTGTGGCCTGTCTGACACTGGAAAGGACCAATTTTTAGAAGGCCAGTTCCTGCTAAATCTAGGTGGCTGAACCTGTAAGAAATCCTTTACTGTCTGCAATGATTTTGCTTTATCCTCCATTTTCTTTAACACCTCTTCTGCCTTAACACCAAACAAAGTATCATGCTGTAATGGGGCATCCA
Organism: Protopterus annectens; assembly: GCF_019279795.1. Taxonomy (NCBI): domain Eukaryota; kingdom Metazoa; phylum Chordata; order Ceratodontiformes; family Protopteridae; genus Protopterus; species Protopterus annectens. The sequence continues at coordinate 1,216,303,447 of NC_056731.1, read as the reverse complement.
ATAATTTTGCTTTAACATGATCTGGTAAACTCTGTTCTTTTAACCAAGCATGCCTTCGAATGACAGAACCTGTAACTGTGGCTCTGCAAGATGCCTCTAATGAATCAAAAAAACACTGCAAAGTATGCTTTCCCACTTGTTCAGCTGCATGCAATAAATCCTGCATTTCCTTGTTCTCAGGACATTCAGAGCTTGTAAGCATTTTCTGTTTTAGCAAAGACATTAAGTATTGTTGATATTTAAGCATGTGAAACTGGCAGTTTAAAGCTCTTACAGCTAAAGTAGCAGAGGTGTAAACTTTCTTCCCCCATCTGTCCAGTGCCCTAGAATCCCTATCAGAGGGAACAGGGTTTTTTGCAGTGGAAGCCTTGACCCCTTTGGTACCCTGAGAAATAGTTTCTGGATCAGCAGCAGGGTTTATATAAAGGAATTTATGTGAATCTGGAACCCTGTAGTACCTATCTGGCTTAACTGGTGCAGGGGGTAAAGGATCAGGAGTCAAACTGGATTCAGAAAAAAACATCATCAACGATATCTAGTATAGGGGGGATAGCAAGAGGCCTGTGCTGAGGCAATAAAATAAAGTATCTGAGCCTTTTCTTGGATTCTGAATAATCCTGGCTATCCCAATGGAAATGTTCCCTCATGGTGTGCAGGGTTTCCCCAAAAGAGTAGTCCTCAGGAGAGGCTGAAGGGATAGATTCTTCAGCATCAGAGTCCTAATAGGGGGGAAGAGAATATCCCTGTTGTGAAGAGGAATCAGAAGAAATAGAAACCTGGTCAGAGGAGTCATAATCAGTGTCTTGCCTAGGCCTTTTATCAGGAGGGAGATGGGAACCCCTGATCAAAGTAATTAGGTCCTCGGCCATTTTGAGCATCTGTTTCTTAGGCATGGATGACTGTCCAGGAGAATGCTGTACTTGTTTCTTTGTCTTTAAAGGTGTTTTAGACTTTGCCTTGGCTGCTGAAGTGGTCTTGATAGTAAGCTGTGTAGGTCTGAAAACACCCTCAGAAGCCGATGCCTGCTCAGTGGCTCCAGACCCATCTGAGGGAATTGTTTCCGTAGGCCCAATACCTTGAGTTTCCAGAGGCCTAGCTGCCTCCACGTGGGAGTCGGAGGTGGCCTGCGGCTCTGAGGTAGCGGGTGTCAGGGGCTGCGAAAGCACCTTAGTAAAAATCGGCGAACTGGCGACTGGCCTAGAAGAGGCTTCGTCGTCGGTTTTGGACCTCGAATGCCTGTCTTTTTCTTTGTCCTTGCGCTTTTTATGGACTCCAGTCGTCAGTTGTTCTGACGGCATTATATAGTTAAACCTTCAGCCAAAGTAATGTAAAGCAAAATCGAACCGACGCTTAATAGTGCGTTGGTTGAATCTAGCACAAAACCGACAACTAGCAACGTCGTGGTCAGGGCCTAAGCAAGGAATACAGTAAGAATGAAAATCCTTATGAGGCATTTGCTTCCCACAAGAAATACAATTGTTAACTTTTACTGACATTGGTCTGGAGCAAGAAAAAGTTTCCCCAACGGGGTACTTAGCTTTATTGAAGATTTCGGATCTGAAATTCAAATTCGAAAATCTCAGTAGTCGGCCGACCGGCACTTGCAAACTGCTTTTCCTTCGGGCATCGCGCAGCAAGAAAGACTGAAGAAAATGGCGTCAGCTGCATCTTATATACCCCTGGCACACCGACGTCAGGGAAGAGGCGACAGCAACCGACACCGGACCAGGACTTTGGAATTCAGGCCGACTGCGGGTAGCCTGCCAGCAGGATAACCCAAGTGTAATGACTGCAACAGTGAAACACGACGAACATCTTGAATGAGCAACAAGAGATAACAGGTTGTGAAGTGACATCATTGATCTGCATTTTCTTTTTTTGGCACTAAAAACCTCCTTGAATAAAACCCCTTTCCCACCTGGCAAGGGGAAGAGGTTCTATCATTCCCTGGGACAGCATGTGATGAGGGAGAGGTGGAAATCAAAGTGTCTGGTCTGGAGGATGAGGAATTACCCCCCGGGAAGGAGGAATTTCCTTCCACTGCCATCTGTAACCTTGATGAATGACCCATATGTTGAACCAGACGATAGTCAGACAACATGAATCTATCATTATGGTAAGTACATAATTTTCATATCTAATCTTGTCTTCAACATATGGGACAGATTATCAACCTATTTGGGTGATATCAGGGAAGGACATTTCTGAGGATCATAAAGCCAAAAGAAGAGCATGATCTGGATTGTACATCCAGCTTATAGTGAGACACAAATGTGGATTGTGGAATTATGACATGTGCTGCAGCTGTTATTATGTGTAGTCTCCAATTGTAATTCTGATGGTTGTGTACTATCTTTTAGAATCTTGCAAAGAGAGCTTGCATGTAACATACTGACAGACCAAACGGTTCGTGTGTTTAAGCTTAGACCTGATAAGGCAGAGCCCCGCGGCAGCCATTAGATAGTGTATCTCCTGTACATTAATGTATAACTGCTGTGAGTGTCATTAACTGGCGAAATAATCACTTGATAGGGGTTATACCAAGACAAAAAGATTGTAACTGATGTTAAAACCTGGGATACTATTCTGCTTTTATGCATATTTGATGCTACATGACACAACTGAGAAATTAATGTGTATTTTTACTAACTTGATGCTTTTTGATGAATCTGGGAAAAGCTGTGTGAATTTTATGCTAACGTAATGCTTCTTGATGCTTTACAACTCTAATTACACTTGCTCCTCTAATTTCTCTTTTACCTTACTTTCCCCTACCAGTTTCAATCTAGTCCATCTACATAATTAAAAAAAAACTGCCTTTACAGCTACAAGAACTTTGCTTTGGCACCACAAACTCCCACAGTAAAGAACTAAACTGTGGACCCTCAGCACCTGAATTTAGAGTGAATTTCTCTGCTAAAACAAAGTGTAAGCTGTTTTTATATAATTAACTGTAACCAAATTGCTACTAGTACTTTACCTCTTGTAAACCACTACTGGCATGCTGAGCACTGGAATGGCTGTTGTTCAAAGGGGCTAAAGTGCCTTCCCCCCTGTTAGTTAATATAAATCTTTCAAGTCTCCATATGCTCAACTGGATCTAAACTACAGTGCTTGGGCTCTCTGTTACCTGGTCTTCAAGAGGTACCTTTCCTACCCCACACTGCAGTACAGTGCAGAGCAGGGAAACACACTATTGGTCCCTGAGAAAGCCTTTGCCTAAACAGTTGATTGTTTTTGGAAGAACCCTTGGCTGGAGAGGGGCTAGCCCCGCTCCTTTCACCCTCGCTGCGCTTGGGCTCTCTCCACTCTCCTACCCTACTCCCATTCCCACCCACCCCTGACACCATTTCCTTTATTCTAAACCCTTTCTCACCACAGCCCCCCAAGCCCCACCTAACTATCCCTGCCCCATCCAGTCTCCCTCCTCACCGTCCTTCTAAAACTCCTCCCTCTTCTTACTACTTTACTCTCCACTTAGTATACCACAACCCCTAACTTTCACTTCCTCTCCCCATCAGCCTCTAACATCTACCTTTTTCTTGTATATCCCTATTTTCACACTAGTACCCCTCACCTAACTTACACCCACTATGCTATCCCACTCCCTTTTACTGACACTACTAGCTACCTCCACTCTTACAATTCTCTACAACCTCACCTCCTACACCTTTCCCCTTGAACCCTTTTCTCACCCACCCACTTCTACTTATCCACCCACCTTCACTCAACTACCTCACTCTTTCCTAAATCCAGTGCCCTGCACTGGTTACATAACCTTACCTCTGCACAAAAAATACAGTTCAAGGAAAACAACACACAATAAAAGGAAACCCAAGTGCCTCATACTCCTAGTTCCCAAACCTCACACAATTCCTTCTCTTCTCTCTCTCTTGTCAGGTGATATACACCCCAACCCTGGCCCAGCTCAACGAGCTTCCTCTAATCCTGCCCTCAAACATAGCACCACCCCTAACCATAACATCCCAACAAAACACATTTCCTTTTACACTAGTAACCTGAGAAAGTACAGTTGTGCACACTTACCATAAAAGTAGATGTTTGAGGGTATTCACTGTTGCAGTCATTACATTTGGGTTATCTGCTTGCAGGAAGCCCTCAGTCAGCCTGATTAACAAAGTCTTGGGTCCTCCATCAGTTGCTGTCCCTTCTTCCATGATGTCAGGTCATCAGGGGTATAAAACATGCAGCCGATGCCATTACATCAGTTTTTCTTGCCCCAAATGTCAGGTGCCCCCTAATGGGAAGCAATTAAATATAAAAGTACAATGATATACCTCCAACAAAAAAGCAAATGCACCAAAAAAGCTTTTAAGCACAGTAAAGTAGAGGTATAGCCAAAAGAAGTTAGGGGACTGGAGGGAGGGTAACCAGGACTGCAACAGTGAATACACTCGAACATCTACATTTATGGTAATTGTACACAACTGTACTATGTTCTTCGTGTTTCACTGTTGCAGTCATTACATTTGGGTAGATTCCCAAAGCTATGGTTGGGACGAGGAATTTAGATAGCATTATGACCAGCTATACGGCCCTGCAAGACTGCAGTGGCAAAGCAAGCTCTGGATTTAGAGAAAATTGGCAAATGATAATGCTTGGTGAAAGTATGTACAGAACTCCAGGTAGCAGCTTCTAGGATGTCCCTGGTAGGAATGCCTCTGAGAAAGGCTGTAGAGGTAGATGCAGCCCTGGTGGAGTGAGGTCTGATCCCCTGGAGATAGATTTTCCATGGTGTTTATAGCAGAAATGAATGCAACGGCTTATCCATTTAGAAATGGTTTGATTTGAAATTGCCTTCCCCTCTGCCCCTGCAGCAAATGCCACCAGCAGTTGTTCAGATTTCCTTTGAGGTTTAGTCCTGTCCAAGTAGAATCTAAGTTGTCTGTGCACATCTAAAGAATGCAGTATCCATTCCCCTTTATTTTGCGGATTGGGAAAGAAGGTTGGCAAATGAATGGACTGATTAAGAGCCACACTGGATACCACCTTGGGCATGACGGATGGATTGGTTCTTAGGGACACCCTGTCCGCATGAAAGATGATGAAAGGCTCCACTGCCATAAGGGCCTGTAATTCAGATACCCTTCTAGCTGAAGTGACTGTTAAAAGGAAAGCTGTTTTCCAAGAAAGAAATTTTAAGTCTGCAGTAGCAGCTGGCTTGAAAGGAGGTAGAGTGAGTTTCTCCAAGACAAAGTTAAGGCCCCAGGCTGGAGTTGGAGCTCTCCTGGGTGGTCTCAAATTTTTGGCCCCTCTAAGGAACTGCTTGAGCAGTAGATGAGAGAAGAGGGGAGGGTTCTGTGTTATAATGAGATGAAATGGCTGAGGTGAGGATTTTAATGGAGGAAAAAAAGACAGGCCCTTGTGAAACATCTCAGTTAAGCATTGTAAAATCTGAGGTAAATTGGGCGCTGCTGTGCTTATCCCTAGAGACTGGTTCCAGGCACAGAATCTTTTCCATTTTTCAGCATAAGATTTTCTTGTACTAGGCCTGCTTGCCTCTAAAGTGATATCCATCACAGGTTTACTGGGGGATGGTAAAGGAGAGATTATGTAATTAGCCAGGCTGCAAGGTTCAGTGTTAGAAGCTGAGGGTGCAGAATCTGGTTCTCCTGCTGAGACAACAGGGAAGGAGTCTGAGGCAGATGCCATGGGGATAACCATGACACACTGTGCAGGAGGGGGTATCAGTGTTGGTGCGGCCAGTCTGGAGCAATCAAAATCATCCTTGGTTTGTCCTGTTTGATTTTTAGTAGTACTTTGGAGAGCAGAGGCAGAAGGAGGAAGGCATAGACTGATAGGTTTTTCCAGCTGAAGGACAGAGCATCTACTTTCCAGGCTTATTTGTGGGAAGTCTTTGTGCAAAATTTGCCCAATTGGTAGTTCTGGGGAGAGGCAAACAGGTCTATATCTGGGCTCCCCATTTGCTTGTCAACATGTTGAAAATTCTTGGTTCCAGTTTCCACTCGTATGGGTCCATGAGGTTTCTGCTTAGTCTGTCTGCCAGTGTATTTAATTTTCCTGGCAGGAATTGAGCCTGTAGGTGCACTTAGTAGCTCAAGGCTGTGTTCCACAATGCCATGGCTAGTCTGCAGAGGGGGTAAGAATGCATACCCCCCCTGCTTGTTTATGTACCACATAAAAGTGGTGTTGTCCGTCTTTACCATTAGTTGTCCTGGAAGAATGTGGTCCTTGAAGGCTGTCAGAGCATTCTGTACAACTACCATTTATTTTTGATTGATATGCAGGTGCATTTGATTTGGGTTCCATTTGCCCTGAATGCACTTCCCTGCCAGGTGAGCCCCCATGCATAGTCTGATGCATCTATTGTTAGGGTATGGGCAGCAGGGGGTGGTGTGAAAGGTAGTCCCTTGTTTTGGTGGAGGCCTCTGCCCACCAAAAGAACTCTAGGTGTAGGCAAGGTATGATAGGAATCATTGTTTCTAGACTCTGAGGATGTTGACACCATAGGCTTTTTAGATACCACTGTAGTTTCCTCATATGCAGTCTTGCATATGGAATTAGAAGAATGCAGGAGGCCACGAACCTCAAGGCTTGCAGTATTTGTCTTGCAGATAGCAGGGTTTTTGTGGCCACTTGCTTGAAGTAGATTGTCAAATGAATTTGTTTCTCTGGCATGAGATAAGCCATCTGGGAAGTTGTATTCAAGCTTGCTCCCAGGAATATCATTTGTTGACAGGGTACCAGGTGTGATTTCTTTTCATTTATGGTATACCCCAGACAAGTTAGAACCCTTTGTACAAAGGCCAGATGATTCAAAAGTATGTCCTGGCTTTCTGCCTGAATTAGACAATCATCCGGGTATGGGTATATTTGAATACGTCTTTGCCTGTAAAATGCAATAACTCAAGCTAGGCACTTTGTGAATACCCTGGGCGCAGTAGATAAGCCAAAGGGCAGTGCAGAGAACTGATAGTGCGTGCAGCCTGCTTTGAAGTGTAGATATCTTCTGCAAGATTCCTTGATTGGGATGTGCAGGTATGTTTCTTTTAAATCTAGTGTTGCCAACCAGGCAGCTTTGCCTAGCATAGGAAGTAATTGGTGAAGCATCAGCATCCTGAATTTTGGAATCTCCAAAAAGGTGTTTAGAGTAGACAGGTCCAGGATAGATCACCATGAATTGTCTTTTCTGGGTACCAGGAAAAGTCTCGAGTAGAAACCTTGCGCCTTTCCTTCTTCTGGTACCAGTTGAATAGCCCCCATGCTTAAGAGAGAAAGTACTTGTTTTTGGGCCTCTGCCCACTGACTTGGGGGTAGGTCCGGCCACCCGCTTGGTGTTGGCAACGTGTGGAAGTGAAATCTGTATCCCTGGGACATTGCATTTAAAACCCATTTGTCCTGGGTAATGAGTTCCCATTTTTTTGAATGAAGAGCAATCTTTCCCCCCAAAAAGGCAGTCAATTGATAAGTGATTGGAAATTTTAAAAGGAAGTCATTGAGACAGTTTACTATAGGGGAGAGTCTTATTATTCCCAGATTTGGAAGTGGAGGCCCCCCACTGCTTAGTTCTGTGTGCCCCCTGGGACTGAAACCTGAGGTTTTTGCTGTGTCTGGGTTTGGCTTGAGAAGACCTGAAAGGGTCTGGAAAGGACCAATTCTTAGATGGCCAGTGCCTACTAAATCTATGAGGCTGAACTTGTAAAAAACCTTTAACTGTTTGCATAGATTTAGCTTTATCTTCCATCTTTTTAAAAACTTCCTCAGCCTTGTTGCCAAACAGGCGGTCCTGATTTAAAGGAGCATCCAACAATTTAGCTTTAAAATGACCGGGCAAAGATTGCTCCTTGAGCCAAGCATGCCTTCTGAGCACAGACTCAGTAACAGCAGCCCTGCAAGAGGCCTATAATGAATCAAAACCACATTGCAAAGCATGTTTTCCAACTTGTTCAGCAGAATGCATTAAATCCTGTAATTCTTTATTTTCCACACAGTCAGGAATCAACATCATTTTCTGTTTTAGCAGTCCAATAACATGTTGCTGATACTTTAACATATGAAACAGGTTTAAAGCCCTAATGGCCAAGGTTGCAGAAGTGTAAACCTTCTTACCCCATCTATCCAGCGCCCTGGAGTATCTATCAGAAGGGGTAGGATTTGTAGCAGTAGAAGCCTTAATGCCCTTGGGCCCCTGTGAAATAGTCTCTAGATCGGCAATAAGATTTTTAAAAAAGAACTTGCGGGACTCAGGGACCCTGTAATAACTGTCAGGTTTTCTGGGAGCAAGAGGCAGGGAATCAGGGGCCAAACTAGGTTCCAAAAAAGCATTATCAACAATGTCTAGTACAGGAGGAATAGCTAAAGGCCTATGCTGAGGTAGGAGAAGGAAATCCCTAAGCCTCTTTTTTGAATCAGAAAAATCCTGGCTTTCTCAGTGGAAATCCTCCCTTAGAGTATGCACGGTTTCCCCAAAAGAAAAATCCCCAGGAGGGGAAGCAGAGGGAATGGAGTCCTCTGCATCATAATCTTCATAAGTAGATAAGGGCAAATCCAGATCATCAGAAGAATCAGAAAAAACAGAATCCTGATCAGAAGATTCATAATCAACTTCAGCCCTAGGCCTCTTAGAAGGGGGGGGGGGTTGGCTACCCCTGATTAAAGTTATTAGATCTTCAGCCATTCTTATCATTTGTTTTTTAGGAATAGAGGCCTGAGCATGTGGCCTGGGCGTCGGTTTTTAGGCATGGATCAAGATTTAGGCCTAAGTAAAGAAGGAAGCATCTGTTTAATATGCAAGACATAGGCCTGAATACACCCTCAGAAGCCACTGCCTGCACAGCGGCTTCGGACCCATCCAAGGTAGAGACATCCGCGGGTTCCATAGTTGAAGCATCTCATGGCATACCGGACTCCGAATTGGTCTCAGTAGAGGCCTGCGAATCAGAAGTAGCAGATATCAGGGGCTGCGAAAGCGCCTCACTGAGTACCAGCGAAGTGGCAACTGGCTTAGGAGAAGCGTCGTCAGCAGTTTTGGACCTTGGTGGCCTGTCTCTGTCTTTATCTTTGCTTTTTTTTGGAATCACGGTAGTCGGATGGCTAACCGACGACATTTCTGGATAATTAAACCGAGAACCGAAATATTTAGAGGTGAAAACATACCGACGACAGATAGTGCGCTGATTAAATAAAGCACAAAACCGACAGCAAGATATTCGTGGTCAGGGCCTAGGCAAGGAATATAGTATGAATGAAAATCTTTATGAGGTATTTGCTTTTCACAAGTAATGCAATTATTAACTTTTACTGACATCGGTAAGGAGCAAGAAAAAGTTTCCCCAATGGGGTACTTAGCTTTAGTTGAAGCCTTCTGTTCTGAAACTCGAAAACGAAAATTTCAGGAGTTGGCCGACTGGCACTTGCGAACTGCTTCTGCTTTGGGCACCGTACAGCAAGAAAGACAGATGTAATGGTGTCGGCTGCATGTTTTATACCCCTGATGACCTGACGTCATGGAAGAAGGGACAGCAACAGACGCAAGATCCAAGACTTTGTTAATCAGGCCGACTGAGGGCTACCTGCAAGCAGATAATCCAAATGTAAGACTGCAACAGTGAAACACGAAGAACATGCATAGTATCTTGGATCTCACACCACTCCCCAGACATAATAACCCTTAGTGAGACTTGGCTAAAACCTCACATCCGCGATAGGGACAAATTCCCTCCTGGTTATAGCATCCTAAGACTAGACAGAACAAAAAGAAAAGGAGGTGGTGTTGCAATCCTGTATAGAGATAACCTCACACTTACACCTGTACCTCTCCCACCCCCACCCCCCAATTCCCCTGCTGAACTCCTTCTGGCCAATTACAGAATAAACCCCCACAACTCTCTATACATAGCTGCTCTCTACATCTCACCCGGGGACAACCTCACTGTACTTGAAAATTTACTTTCCACTCTCTCCTCAGATCTCCACAATGAGACTATCATAATGGGAGATGTCAATATCAACTGGTCCACACTCACAAACTTATCTCCCTCTACCTCCATAAACCTTCACGGCTTCTCCCAACTAGTCACAACTCCAACCTACACCACCAAATCCTCCACCCACTCCAACATACTCGATTGGATCCTTGTATCCCATCCTCACAGATACCACCTCCCTGAAACCCTTCCTGATACCCTCAGTTACCACTCTCCTACCAAAGTCCTCCACTTTACTCAACACACACCCAAACCCCACATATTTAAAACCTGCCGCAAGGTAAAAAACGTTGACCCAAATGAACTCAATCATCAGCTCTCCCTTACTGACTGGAACTTTCTCAAACAATTACCTCTCGAGGAACAGTCATGGGATTTAACAATACATTCCTCAGCATTCTAAACTCCCTGGCCCCCTTACGTAAGATTAGGATTAAATCCACTGTATCTCTCTGGCTTAGTCCCTGCACTCTCTCACTAATGGCACAGAGAGACACTCAATGGAAACTCTGGATTAGAACAAAATTGCCCATTCACCAACAACAATACAGACAACTACGGAACCAGGCAAAAAAAATCAAATAAAGATGACAAAAAAAGCTATTATACTAACCCCCAAAAACATACCTTTATAACCCCAAAAAATTCTGGCATACTATAAACAATATCCTACATCCAAGAAACCCATTCACCCCCCACCCAAACTCCTCACTTACCCCTCTCCAAACTGCTACTAACTTCAACACATACTTCATAGAGTCCATTAGCAAACTTATGAGCCACTCCAACCCCAACACCACCCGACCTGCCTCCACCCCTAATCACCCTAACCCCTCTCCTACCTTCAACCTACAAACAATCTCTACCTCTTACATAAAATCGTTGCTCCTTAAGCTCAAACCTTGCTCTCCCTCCATAGATGGCCCCCCTCCACTCCTTCTTCAACTAGCTGCTAACTCCACAGCCCTACCCATCTCTATCCTTATAAACAGATCTATTACCAAAGCCACCAGTCCCAGTCATCTGGAAGAAGTTTTATACTATACCTAGCCACAAGGGAGGTAACTCCACTGAACTAACTAACTATAGACCCATCGCAATACTATCTCCCCTATCCAAGATCCTAGAAAAATGTGTACACAAACACATTCTCCAGCACCTCACTGAAGCCAACTTAACTCCCCCTTCCCAATACGGTTTCCGCCCTGGCCATAGCATTTCTACAGCTCTCATCTCATTCATAAATAGTATTTCTCAAGCTAGGGAACAAAATAAACTTGCATCATGTCTCTTTCTTGACCTATCAAAAGCATTTGATACTGTCCACCATCCATTACTCTTAGAAAAACACTCCCATCTAAACCTATCCTCTGCCACTATTTCCTGGTTCTCTAGTTATCTTAGTAACCACTACCAGTCCATCAAATGGGATTCTGCTATCTCCCCAAAACTTCCAGTACTTATGGGAGTTCCCCAAGGTTCAATCCTATGACCACTGCTTTTCAACATTTTTACCAATCAGTTATTCAGCTCCACCCCACACTCTTCCCTAATGCAATACGCTGATGACTCCATAGTCATCACCATTGCAGACACACTTCCCATACTCCATACTAAAACTCAGGAATCCTTCATGTCTATTGAGACCTGGCTCAACCAAAACCCTCTAATCCTAAACCCAAAAAAGACCAAACTCCTTCTCTTTCTTCCAAAAACAATGACCCAGCTGAAACAAAACTTCTCCATCTCCTCCCAAAACAACACACCTATCACAGTGGATAACCACACTATACTACTTAGGGTCATCACTGATGACCAACTAAAATTTGACAAGCATGTACTAAACAACATCAAGAAAACTCGGCCTTCTTTAAAGAAACAAAACCTTTCTCTCCTCTCAAGTAAAAATTGCTCTATCACATGCCTACCTTCTCCCAACCCTTCTCTATGGCTCTCAAATTCTCACCAACCTGCAGACCTCTCATATGACCAAACTTGAATCCACCTTTAACAAAGTAGCAAAATTTGCCACTGAACTTCCTTGCTCCTCTCACCACTGTCTTGCTCTACAAAAACTTAAATGGTTAGAGTTCCCTCACAACCTTACACTCTTCCCAGCTCCAGATAATCCATTCCATTCTAAAACAGCCCACATTCTGCCCCGCCATATCACCCATCATCTCATCCTATTCCCCAGATAGGACACTCCAGAGCTCTAACCAACACCTTCTGACCATAACCAAACCCAAACTCAACATAGGAAAGAACCTGTATAGCTACTATCCCACCATACAATGGAATAAACTCCCACTGGACATATGAAACACTACTTCCAAATTTCTATTCAAAAAGACAGTGAGAAATCACCTTAGCTTAAATAAACTTTGCCTCTGTTACCAGCCCCCCCAGACTAACCCACCTCTCCATAATAATTCTCTCACTTCTTTCTCTCCTACAATATAATAATTCTCTCACTTCTTCCTACAATATAATAATTCTCTCACTTCTTTCTCTCCTACAAGTACCAAACTCTACCTCCTTCCAAACTCTCCATCCCTTTTACCCCTCTAAACCCTCTCCCGACTCTTTCCCTTAAACTATCCTTTACTATTCCAATCTCCTCACCAGTTAAATGGTCAACAAAATACTGTTGCACTCTCATCTCTTCTTTCACTACTACCCAAACGCTCCTTACTAGCTTCCTTTCTCTTTACTCAAAATTCAATTTCTCCTTGACTACCTACGTTAATATACATAGCTATTGTATATAATCTATAATCAGTATTATTATTGTATACTCACTGTACATCGTTATGTATGCTTTTTTCTGTGTACTAGCATATGTCTTTTTTGTATTCTTGGAGCTTGTAAATATTTTGTAACTATGGAGCTTTTCTCCCCGGGTCTCCACTGAAAAAGGGCCTCAGCCCAGATGGACCAACCTGTTAAATAAATAATAAATAAATGTAACTGCAGCACAATTATCATCATTCTTCTAAAGAATGCTGTTGGAAGTAAAAATTGCTCTAGTGGAATGAGCCTTACGTTTAGATGGTAGAGTCAGTTTTTATTATTATAATCAAATAAAACGCAGTCTTGACAGCCAGCTAGAAAGGGTAACCTTATTGACAGCTCTTCCCAATTTCTGTTTTGAAAGGGCAACACATAACTGATCTGATTTTTCTAAATTCCTTCATTCTATGAAGAAAAAACCTGAACTGAGAATGAACAGCTAACAGTAACATGTATTTATCTTTGTTAGAATATCTGGTGAAAAATACCTGTAGATGTATGGACTGATTTAGGTTTGATTCTGATTCCACCTTGGGAAGAAAGGACACATTATTTCTGAGAGACCCTGTTCTTATCTCATTACAGCCGAGTGACGTCCCCAGGCATTTCTGCAGTTACACCCTACTGCTCCTCTAGGCGTCAAATATTGCCTGTTCATATTTGCATTAATAATTCCAAAACTATGTTACATACAAGGTATTGGAAAATTTTATCTTGAAGCATACATGATAGCAAACACAATTGTATTGATATATGACCTCTGTCAATGGGTATTTGTTAAAAATGTAAGGTGATAACTTAAATTTTTAAATGCTAAAGCCACGCCCATTAGGGGTTAAAGGTACACACTCAAAAGAGCTCTACTGGAGGGAATGAAAAACTACATTAGGAGGTTTACAACAAAACACTTGTAATTCTGATGTAACTGCTACTAGAGAAATCATTTTTCATGTTAGAAACATCAGATCTGCTGTGGCTGCTGGTTCAAAGGGTGGATGTGTTACAGCCTGTAGCAGAATGGTAGTATCCCTTGGTCAAGCTAGACCCCTGATGGGAGAATGTAAAAGAAAGGGTAATTTCAAAGAGATCTTAATGCAGCCATTTGAACTTTGATGGTAGAATAGCTGTAACCTTTGTCAAAGTGTTCAAACAGAAATTCTAAAATGAAAAAAAGGGTCCAATCCTTTGGAGGCTGCCCATGTGGAAAATCTCTTCCCTTTGCTATGGTATACCTTTTTGCGGCTGGTTTCTCAGAAGCAGATACAATCTTTACTACTGTGGAGAGAAGCCTGGCATCTCTGGCTATGATCATAACTGGAGATAACATGTGGTCAGTTTCATGGATGACTGTCCAGAGGAGGCAGTCTGGATGAGTGAGAGAGAAGATCTGGATAATGATCCAACATCCATGGGAGATGTACAAGTAGGGGTCATAAGAAGGGGAACCATGTTTGGAAGGGCCAAAAGGGCAATGAGGGTAACCATATCCTTGCACTGTCTGGCTTCTGGATGAATTTGTTTATTAAAAACAAGGGAGGAAAAGCATACAAGACACCTGGAGGCCAACTATGGACCTGAGCATCCCTCAGTGATTGACCCTGTGGAGGGACCAGGGTAAAGTAACTGATTCAATTGTTGTTGATGGGACAGATAAAGAGGGCACAGCAAGGTGGACCACGGAGATGGAAGATCAATGCTGCCACTGTTGGACTGAGGAACCAACAGTGAGGTGTCTGGGTAATCTTGCTCAAACTGTCCGTTAATACACTGGATGAACCAGGGATGTGCACTTTCAGAAAGCCGTGTGAAGACATCACCCTTTGGCTGATACTCATGGCCTCCCAACAAAGCTGATAGGAATGGGTTCTTCCTTGTTTGTTTATGTACCATACATCTGCCATATTGTCTGTGTTTATGGATATCACACCCTTGGGGAGCAGATCCTGAAAGGCTTGCAATGCTAGGAGGACTGCCCTCATCTCCAAATTGTTGATGTGTAGAGTGGCTTCTACAGAAGACCATGAACCTTGGACCATCCTCCCTTTCAAATACCCCCCACCCTAGAAGTGAGGCATCCGTGTACACTACTGCTACTGGTGAGTCCATGTGAAATGGGTGACCTTTTATCACGGAGGATGACATAATCCAGCAGGCAATGTGCTGTTTGCATATTTGAGTGAGTCGAACTTTTGCATGTAAAGAATGCATGTTCCGAGACCATTATACTGCTAGGGTCCAATGAAGTACTATCGTGTGGTATCTGGCTAGAGGAACCATCTGTAGTGTAGAACCCATAAGACCCAACAGCTGTAGGATCAGTTCCGCTGGGGGTGAAGGATGATAAAGCACTTGCATTACTTCAAGGCGCAATGATAAAACTCTGTTTTGAGGAAGACTGATGGTCTGTAAGTTGGGATAGAGGTGGCATCCAATTAACTCGATTTGTTGTGCTGGTGTAAGATGGCATTTGGGAAAACTCACTGCTATCCCGAATTTCTGTAACCATTAGAGCGCAAACTCTAGATGGTGAAGAAGATGCTTGGAGGTAGCAGTTTGATCGAGAATGGGAAAAACCTGGATCCCTAGCAGACACAAGTGCAGTGTCACTACTGCCATGATCTTGGGTGAAACTCTGGGGGCTGTGAGGAGACAAAGTCAGGGCTCTGAGTTGGTAGTGTTTGGCTCCCAGTTGGAAATGGAGAAATCTCCTGGAGTGCTTCTCTAACTTCACATGACAGTAAGTGTCCTGGAGATCTATTGAGCACATTCAATCATCCTTCTCGGCAGAGGTAATATGGACCAAAGAGTGTTGCCTGTTTTGTGAACTGATTCAGATGACTCAAATCCAAAACTGTTCTGAGGTCCCATCTTTTTTGGCACCAAAAAGAACCTAAAGTAGACTACAGATTCTAAATGGTCTTAAAGACCAGTTGGATGACTCTTTTTTTTTTTCTAGTAGCTTTGAAATTTCTACTGCTTCTGGTTCCCACTGCCTGTGTGAAAGATTGGGAATCTTCCTCTTTTTCTGAGGAAGGAAAAAGGGAACTGAATAGCCTCTGGAAATTATCATTAGCACCCAGGAATCTGTGGTTATATCGTGCCAGACTTGTAAAGACAAGCCCCCCCCCCAACTGCCTTCAGAGTGCAACAGTCAGGCAACCATTGAGGGGCACTGGTAGGGCTTCTCAGAGAAAGGACTGCAGAAGCCCTGAATGTGCGGTCCACCTCTGCCCCCAGGATGACATCCATTAGGGTTACCGCCACCTCTGCTTCAACAATTCAAGGAGGGGGAGCAAAGGAACCCTCACACCTTCATCCAAATCAATGTCTTCTGTGAAAGATTCTGGGGATGAATCTGTGTACTTCTGTCTGCACATCTGCTTATGTACGGTTTATGGGGGAGGATCAGAAGGGTCAGAATCAGACCAAGAGCTGATGCAGCATGAAATCTCAGGAACTAGTGGTTCTGAGTGTCTGCTTATGGCAGGACAATAAGAAGAAAAAGAGCCAGAGTCCTTTTTGGGCTTGGGAGGCACTAAACTGGTTTAGACAGCCTCCTTGTTAGGCATGGCTAAGACCCTGTGAAAAACCTCAAAAGCCAAAGATGCAATCAGTTCTAAAGACCTGCATCTGTCCAAAAACAACCGGGAATTCTTAGCACCGATGCACATTGGCCCCGGTGGAACCCTTGAAGAATTCTTTATTTATTTATTTATTTATTGACATTTGATTACTGGGAAAGCCCGACTGGGTACATGCCCATTTTCAATTGAGGCCTGGGGAGAAAAGCTCCAAAGTTTTACAAAAACATTTTAAGAACAATCATTTTACAATCTTCAAAAATAATACAAAAACATATACAGTTTAAATAAAAACACCAAAATAGACATAATGTAAAAATATTGGTTACGAAGAGATACAATTTATGAAAATTATTTAATATTTAGAGATGAAGGTTGTGCGTTAGGCCCGGCAAGCCAGTACGTAAAACTCTACTGCCAATCATTAGCGGACCGGAGTTCTGCTGTGGCGACCCCTAACCAGGAAAAGCCTAAAGACACAAATTTAATATTTAGAGAAACTCTAGCCAATTTATATAGAAGGTAAAGGTAAGTTAGTACAGTATAATACTAACAGGACCTGCAATAAGAAGTGATAGAATAAAAGCATGGTTATAGCATATATAGAAAGAGATTCAGGGGGAGAGACATTGATTGAAGAAAGGGAGTGAATGAAGAAGGGCAACTAAGGATATGTAAGGTATGAATAAGTACTTGTTCATACTTAGGGATATATTTTATCCTGAGGTTGAGCAAGAACAGATCCAGAGTTTGGCTAGGAAGTATTTCAGAATGGTTTTAAAGGACTGGAATGAGGGTATTGACCTGATGGATACATTAAGGAGTTCCAGACCTTAGCAACATGATATGAACAAAGACCACGCCCAGCTGATATGAAAGACTTGTGAACAGAGAGGAAATTTTGGTGACTGGATCAAAATGACCGACTGGGAACATTGCTGTGTAGAATTATATGTAATGATGGACAAGCAGATGGATGCTGAATAATTTTACAGGTGACAAAAAGTTGTGTATATGTTAGTGGATGGGGTAGTTCTAACCAATTTAGGCTTTTAGCGCTATGCAGAGGTGGGTTCTGAAAGCGGCATTTGCTGCAAATTTAGCAGCTTTATTACAGCATTGCTCAAGTCTGGATTTTTTGATGTTTAGTGGTTAGTAAGGATGGGAGTTCCATAAAGTAGAGAGGAGATGAGGTAAGTAGTGGCAAGCGTAGTTTTATTTGAGTTGGTGAGAAGGTTTTTGGCTCTGTAAAGCATCTGTAGTTTTTGGAGATTTTGTAATGCAATTTTGTACATGCAGGTCAAGTTTAAGATCATTATCCACTATCACCTTTAACAATTCGCTATAAGAGATTACTTCAATAGCTGTATTATTAAGAGAGAGGATTTTTAATTTTATTTTCTCATGAGAGAGAGATCTGGAGAAAAAAGTTGTAACTTGTATGGGGGAGGGGGGTTGAGCATGAGTTGTAAGTTACAAAGCCATGTTTCAGTAGCTGTTAAAAGCTTCCAGAGTAATTTTTTGGAGATGCGTCAGAAGTAGTAGTAGTATAAAAAAATGAACAAGCACAGGACTCAACCGCACCACCACGAGCGTTGAGGAAAAAATAAAAAAACAGAGAAACTTGTGGTCTTAAAACTTTGTTGATGACCTCAGTCTCAATAATTTCCAAAAATCATGAAACCCGGTAGTGTTCCAAACCAATTCATCACAGACGAGCAATCCTCAGTAACAAGAAAAGGATTGCTTGTCTGTAACGAAAAAAAAAGGCTTGCTGCTTTGGAACAGTACCCGGGTTTCATGATTTTTGGAAATTATTGTGACTGAGCTCATGAACAAAAGTTTAAGGCCACTCGTTTCTCTGTTTTTCAAGAAACAGTATTGTACACTGCAAACAATGACTAGTGACTTGACCAATAGAAGACATTAAATTAAAGCAGCTTTTCCTCACAAAGCTACAGATAAAACATTCCTAGTACTGTCACAATTAGTCAGAACAAACCTTAACATACAAGCCTGACAAGAGTTGCAGACTTGCAGAGCATACCTTTTTTCATGCTTATCAATAATCACCCTATCCTTATCAGAAACAGTAGGATTGGAATTCTGATCATCAGCAGCAGGATTAACTAAAGCTATAGCTACTGTATTAGGTTTGGGAAGAGTGTATAAAATCTTAAAAAATTAAGGAACTTTATACATCCTATTTGCCTTTTCAGGGACAGTTGGATGGCTATCAGGAAAACTGCAGTAGTAGTACACATCCCCCAAAGCAGACAGAACAGTTGGAATGGATGCATGTTCTGGAAAAGCTTTCTATAACAACTCACAGTTATCTGAGGGACTGAGGGACATTGTTCTCCCAATGAAAACACTGCCACATTCTATAAATAGTCTCAGAGAAAGAGAACCCCCACAGAAGAGTCAGAAACTGAGCTTTCCTCTGAGAGCATGAATCAGAAATCTAAGGAGAAAATTGTGTATCTGTCCCTTCATCTTCCTAACTAGATTCACAGTCTTGAATCTCTTCAGGAAAGAAGGTATCCCTCTTTCTTTTATCAGAAAAGTACAGTTGTGTGCCTACCATAAATGTAGATGTTCGAGTGTATTCACTGTTGCAGTCATTACACTTGGGTTATCCTGCTGGCAAGCTACCCGCAGTCAGCCGGAATTCCAAAGTCTAGGTCCAGCGTCGGTTGCTGTCACCTCTTCCCTGACGTCAGTGAGCCAGGGGTATAAAAGATGCAGCCAACGCCATTTTCTTCAGTTTTTCTTGCCCCAGATGTCAGGTGCCCCCAAATTGGTAGGCTAAAAATTATGCCAATATGTATGCATGCACTAAAATAAACATTTCCTTCATCTACAAGCAAATACACCACATATGTTGTATAGGATAGAGAAGTACAGATAAGTCCCAGCAAAGAAAAGGGGGGTGGTGGGTGGGTAACCTGGACTGCAACAGTGAATACACTTGAACATCTACATTTATAGTAGGTACACAACTGTATTATGTTCATCGTGTTTCACTGTTGCAGTCATTACACTTGGGTTGAATCCCAAAGCTGAGGTTGGGTGCCTGGGTCTAAATAGGATTAGGAGAGGCTATAAGGCCCTGCAGAACTGCAGTGGCAAAGCCTGCTCTGGATTTAGAGTAGAGAGGTAAGTGGTAGTGTTTGTTAAAAGTGTGCACTGAACTCCAAGTTGCAGCCTCTAAAATGTCTTTGGTTGGTACTCCTCTGAGGAAGGCTGTTGAAGTGGCTGCTGCTCTGGTTGAATGTGGCCTAATGGCCTTAGGCACTAATGTGCCATGTTGTGAATAGCAGAAACGAATGCAGTGGCCTATCCATTTTGAAATAGTATGCTTTGAGATAGCCTTTCCTTGTGATTCTACAGCATATGCTACTAAGAGTTGCTCAGCCTTTCTGAAAGCTTTAGTTCTGTCCAAGTAGAAACGTAGCTGTCTGTCTGTGTCCAAAGAATGCAGGAGTCTCTCACCCTTATTCTGTGGGTTTGGATAAAAGGTAGGCAAATGAATGGTTTGGTTAAGGGCCACACTGGACACTACCTTAGGCATAAATGTCGGGTTCGTCCTCAGAGAAACCCTGTCTGGATGGAAAATGATAAAAGGTTCCACAGCCATGAGTGCCTGTAACTCTGAGACTTGTCTTGCAGAGGTTATTGCTAGGAGCAGAGCTGTTTTCCAAGATAAGAACTTTATTTCAGCTGTATTGGCTTGCTCAAAAGGCGGCAGTATAAGTTTTTCCAAGACATAACTGAGGTCCCATGCAGGTATTGGTGCTCTCCTTGGAGGTCTTATGTTTTTGGCCCCTCTGAGGTACTGCCTTAGCAATGGATGAGAAAAAATAGGTGGTTCCGTATTGTAATGAGCTGAAATAGCAGAGGCATGGATTTTAATTGATGAAAAGGATAGGCCTTTGTCCAGCATCTCAGTTAGGTATTGTAAAATCTGAGGAATATTTGGTACAAACGTGTCAATTCCTTGTGCCTGGTTCCAAGCACAGAATCTTTTCCATTTTTCTGCATAAGATTTTCTGGTACTGGGCCTCCTGGCCTCCAAAATAACATCCATCACTGCTTTAGAGAGAGGTGTGTTCTGAATGGCTACATTATCTGCCATGCTGCCAGATTTAGGGTTCTGAGTTGACTGTGCAGGATATGATTGTTTCGTTGGGTCAGTAAGTGAGGAATTAGAGGCAATGTCCAGGCTGGACCTTGAGACAAACTCTTTAGGATTGGGTACCAGTGCTGGCGGGGCCAGTCTGGAGCAATCCGAATCATTTTTGGCTTCTCTTTTCTGATCTTTAGGAGCACCTTGGGGAGGAGAGGCAGAGGAGGAAAGGCATATACTGTTAGGGTTTTCCAGCCGAATGATAGAGCATCCACTTTCCATGCTTGCTTGTGATAAGTCCTTGTGCAGAATCTCTGTAGTTGGCAGTTGTGAGGGGAGGCAAATAGATCTATGTCTGGGCATCCCCATTTCTTTATTATCATGCTGAAGACTTGTGGATCCAGTTTCCACTCGTGGGGATCCGTGAGGTTTCTGCTTAGTTAAATCTGCCAGAGTATTTTTCTTTCCTGGCAGGAATTGTGCTTGCAGGTGTACTTGACAAGTCAATGCTGTGTCCCACAAAGTCATGGCTTGTCTGCAGAGGGGGTAGGAATGTGTGCCTCCCTGCTTGGTTATGTACCACATGACTGTAGTATTGTCCTTCCTTATCAGTAGTTGTCCTGGATGAAGTAGATCCTTGAAAGCTGTCAGGGCATTCTGAACAGCTAGCATCTCTTTTTGATTGATATGAAGATGCATTTGGTTTGTGGGCCATGTGCCCTGAATACATTTTCCTGCCATGTGGGCCCCCCAGGCATAATCTGATGCATATGTTGTTATTGACTGCCTGGCTGTGGGTAGGGTGAATAGCTGTCCCTTGTTGTGGTGACAGGCCTGTGCCCACCATCAAAACTCCTGTTGCAGGCAAGGAATGAGGGTAATTAATGTTTCCAGGCTGTGGCAATGTTGAGTCCAAACACTTTTTAGATACCATTGTAGTTTCCTCATATGCAGTCTGGCATATGGAATTAGCAGAATGCAGGAGGCCATGAAGCCCAAAGCCTGAAGAATTTTTCTTGCAGATAACTGGGTCTTTGTTGCCAACATTTTGAAGTAAGAAGTCAGTTGCCTTTGTTTGTCTGGCGTGAGATAAGCAATCTGGGCAGTTGTATTTAAGCTTGCACCCAGGAATATTATCTCTTGAGAGAGTACTAGTTTTGATTTCTTTTCGTTTACTGTGTACCCTACGCAAATTAATAATCTTTTTACAAATGCCAGATGCTTTAGTAGAATGTCCTTGTTTTCTGCTTGAATAAGGCAATCGTCCAAGTAAGGATATATTTGAATTCCTCTTTGTCTGCAAAATGCAATTACTGGTGCCAGGCATTTTGTGAAGACCCTCGGCACAGTAGATAAGCCAAAGGGCAGTGCAGAGAATTGGTAGTGCATTGAGCCAGCTATGAATCTGAAGTATCTTCTGCAAGATTGTTTGATTGGGATATGCAGGTATGCCTCTTTTAGGTCCAAAGTTACAAGCCAAACCTTATTGCCCAGCATGGGCAGAAGCTGCTGTAGAGTCAACATTTTGAATTTTGGAACATCCAGAAATGTATCTAGAATAGACAGGTCCAGTATTGGTCTCCAGGCTTTGTCCTTTCTGGGTACCAAGAACAGTCTTGAGTAAAATCCTTGTCCCTGCTCTTGCTGTGGTACTTGCTGAATGGCCCTCATGTCCATGAGGGATGAAACTTGTTTTTGTGCCTCTGCCCATTGATTGTGTGGCAGGTCTGGCATACCTTTTGCCCTTGGCAGGGTGTGAAAGTGGAACCTGTAGCCCTGGGACACTATATTCAAGATCCATTTGTCCTGGGTGATCATGTGCCAATTTTGAGAAAAAAAGTGCTAGTTTTCCCCCTAAGGGGGCTGCCAAAAGATAAGTGCTTGGTGCTGGCAGAGGAAAGTCATTGGGACTGATTCCTGTATGGCTGTGATTCGTCTTCTCCACTTTTGGAGATAGAAACGCCCCACTGTTTAGGCCTGTATGGGCCCTAGGGCTGGGATCTGCCTCTGGGGCATCTATATCTGCCTCTTTGTGGTCTGTCTGACACTGGAAAGGACCAATTCTTTGTAGGCCAGTTCCTGCTAAATCTGGGTGGCTGTACCTGTAAGAAATCCTTTATTGTCTGCATAGATTTTGCTTTGTCCTCCATTTTCTTCAACACCTCCTCTGCTTTAACACCAAATAAGGTATCATGCTGTAATGGAGCATCTAATAATTTTGCTTTAACACGATCAGGCAGATTCTGTTCCTTTAAGCAAGCATGCCTCCTAATGACAGGACCCGTAACTGCAGCCCTGCAAGAGGCCTCCAGAGAATCAAAACCACATTGCAATGTATGCCTTCCCACTTGTTCAGTTGCATGCAATAAATCCTGCATTTCCTTATTTTCTGCACAATCAGAATTTGACAACATTTTCTGTTTTAGCAGTGACATTAAGTATTGCTGATATTTAAGCATATGAAATTGACAGTTTAAAGCCCTCACAGCCAAAGTAGCAGAAGTGTAAACCTTTTTTCCCCATCTGTCTAGCGCCCTTGAATCCCTATCAGAGGGGATAGGGTTTTTTGCAGTAGAAGCCTTGACCCCTTTGGGACCCTGAGAAATAGTTTCTGGGTCAGCAGCAGGGTTTTTATAAAGGAATTTATGTGAATCTGAAACCCTGTAGTATCTGTCTGGTTTAACAGGGGCAGGGGATAAAGAGTCAGGAGAAAGGCTGGACTCTGAAAATACATCATCTACAATGTCTAACACAGGACGAATAGCCAGAGTCCTGTCCTGAGTTAGTAAAAGAAAATATCTAAGCCTTTTCTTAAATTCTGAGTAGTCTTGGCTCTCCCAGTGGAAGTGCTCCCTCGTGGTATGTAGGGTTTCCCCAAAAGAATAACCCTCAGGCGGAGAGGCTGAATGGATAGATTCTTCAGCATCAGAATCCTCATAAGGAGGAAGAGAGTACTCCTGTTCAGAGGAGGAGTCAGAGGAAATGGAAACCAGATCTGAAGATTCATATTCTGTCTCTTGCCTAGGCCTCTTGTCAGGAGGGGGATGGGAACCCCTGATCAAGGTGATTAGGTCTTCGGCCATTTTGAGCATCTGTTTTTAGGCATGGAAGTCGGTCCAGGAGAATGCTGTACTTGTTTCTTTGTCTTTAGAACTGATTTAGTCTTTGCTTTGGAAGCTGAAGTAGGCTTTACATATGACTGTGTAGGACTGAAAACACCCTCAGAAGCCGATGCCTGCTCAGCGGCTCCAGACCCATCTGAGGGAATTGTTTCCAAGTGTCCAATACCTTGAGTATCCAGAGGCCTAGCTGGCTCCACTTGGGAGTCGTCAGCGGCCTGTGGCTCTGAGGTAGCGGGCGTCAGGGGCTGCGAAAGCACCTCACTGAGAACCGGCGACTGGCTTAGTGGAAGCCTCGTCATCGGTTTTGGACCTCGGATGCCTGTCCTTTTCTTTTTCCTTGCGCTTTTTAGAAACTCCTGTCGTCGGTTGTTCAGATGGCATTATATAATTGAATCTTCGGCCAAAGTAATGAAAAGCAAAATCGTACTGACGCTTAATAGTGCTTTGGTTAAATCTAGCACAAAACTGACAGCTAGCAACGTTGTGATCAGGGCCTAGGAAAGGAATACAGTAAGAATGAAAATCCTTATGAGGTATTTGCTTCCCACAAAAAATGCAATTGTTAACTTTTTCTGACATCGGTCTGGAGCAAGAAAAAAGTTTCCCCAACGGGGTACTTAGCTTTAATGAAGACTTCGGATCTGAAATTCGTCTATGGAAATCTCAGGAGTCGGCCAACCGGCACTTGAGAACTGCTTTTGCTTCGGGCACCACGCGGCAAGAAAGACTGGAGAAAATGACGTCAGCTGCATCTTTTATACCCCTGGCACACTGACGTCAGGGAAGAGGGGACAGCAACCGACGCCGGACCTAGACTTTGGAATTCAGGCCGACTGCGGGTAGCCTGACAGCAGGATAACCCAAGTGTAATGACTGCAACAGTGAAACATGATGAACATCTGATGCCTCCTCTTAGCCTGAATATGAAATCTGGAAAAAAACTGCATCTGTCCATGCATCTTCCTCAAAATCCTGAATATCTTCAGGAAAAGAGAAATCCCACTTTCTTTCACCAGAAGCTACTTTACAAGAAAGATCAATAGCTTGAAATAAACCCTGAGCCAGATTCAGTAAATTACTCTTATCCAAAGAAAATTAAGGGAGGAGTAGATACATGCTTGGTTTTCGTTTTCTTTTTGGCAGGAAAAACAGGGCCAACCGTTTTACTAATAGCAGCAGCAGCTTTCCCAGGGATGGGCACAGCATTTTGACACAACAGGGAAAACTTTCCTGTTCCCACTCCCAGGATCGACAAGAGTGGTACTCTCTTGCCTACGGGTGGACACCAACATCTGCAGAAGATGTGGCTAGTCCCTGGTCTTCAATGGCTGTAGGTGTTACATAAAAGGGATCCATGGAAAAAGATGAATGGTTTGAGATACAACAAATGGCCACAACAGTCAGCCACCTGCAGTTCAGGCAAATTGCTAGCCTGCTGTAGTGGCGAAGGTTGTTTGCTTATTTTTTCTTTTTGTAGCTGGAAGAAGGACTGACCATGGGACCAGTATTTTGTTCCATAGTCAAGCCAAAAATGGTGCCTCTTTGCCTGGGAAGACAAGCAACAATAAATAGCCAGTACACACTACCAGCCACAAAAGTTACTTTTTGAGATAAAAACACAATAAAAAGCACTTTAAAAGACGATGCCAGTCTCACAAAAGTAAAATAAACACAATTTCTCCACAGAAAAAAATGTTTTCAGTTACTTTACACTAATTTTAAACTCAGGGAAAAAAATGAATGCTCTGTTTTAAAGTACATTACAGTCTTGACATTAAAACTCAACACTCCTAGCTTTAAATTAACTTTCCTGAAAAAGTAAAACATATCAGCAAAATTAATAAAATGGAAGATTTTTCCACAAGGAGAACTTATCTGCTCAGCAAAGGATAGCACAAGCTGACCATCAATCCTCAAAAGCCCCTGACGAGTGTACTCTTTGGCGGCAATAAAGTTCTCGAGGGCTTCATGCCCAAGCGTGTCTTTTAGTCAGCTCAGCTTGAGCTGTCTGACAGTTTGGGCATGTGGAAGGTGCCATGGAGCTTTGAAAGCAGGCCAGCTGTTATATCCTTGGCAGGATATAACCCATACAGCTAAGGATACTACAGCACTGATCAATATGATTAACAATAGTTTTGTTCTAAGAAACCAGCATTTTCAGATCTAGTAACATGTCATGGGACAGTGGCATAATCTATCTTCTCCACTGGCCTTCTGACCTATTTCTTTATCTAAAATAATTATCACCCATCTCCATCACACTTGATAACATGAAACCAGACACTGCATCAAGTTGTACCCCTTACACATATAAGGGGCTCAATTTTATTCAGTTAATATCATATTAAGAATAATTTCCTAAATGTAAATAACCATTCTTGCATTTTAAGAATCAATGCTTAAAAAGCTTTATTAATAGGTAAAGTACAACTTGTTCATAAAACTTCTACATAAAAGAAAGAAAGCAATAAGATGCACAGAGATATTACAATAATGAAAAAGCATTTCTCAGTGCCAAACTGTAGGGTCATACTAGAAATTATAATGTGAGAAAAATAGCAAACTGAAAAGTAAAGGGTAAAAATATCCAGCGCAAAATATTTTGCAGTGTTCTCAGGGAAAAAACATGCATGTCAAATACGTTTTGCAGTGTTGGCGTATATTTAAATACAGATAGATAAATATGGATTGTATCATGAATGCTTGACATGCTAAATGTTGGAAACACAAAACATCAGATTATGCTGACCATTCATAATATCAACAACACAAATCAACAACATTGAAAAAGGAAGCAAATTTCCTTTTCTAGTGTACTAATCATAACCATAGCAAAATTTAGCTGAAATTTGTCTAAATGGTGATAGCATTACAGAAAGTTATTTATTTATTTTTTAAGGTAACGTCCATAGCTAGAGTTAACATGCATTCAACCCTTGCCTCCATTAACCTTAATCCTAATCCTAACTAACTGTGCACCTTACCGTAAAAAAAAAATTATACCTCTGCCACTAAACAAGACACCTCTCACACACACACACACACACACACACACACAGAAAACACTAAATCTGACCCCTTCTCTAACCCTAACACACACACACATAATGCAAACTTCCAACTTTACTAAAATCCCACTTAACTTTGTTGATCACACCTGCAGTCTCTCAAACAGATGTTCTCACAAAACTTCACTACAGTTCACTTTGCTAACCAAGTAAGCATTCAGCCAAATGAACTGTATCTATAAATTATTTATATAAACTAAAAAAATACAAATAAATATACAGCAAATGCTAATGGCTGCAGTGAAGCAAATTAAGAAGTGACATCTTCCTTTCTAAAGCTGTTTTAGCTTTACTTTTATTTATAATTTATTTGATAACTAGCAACTGAAGTGGCCTTCTTCATCTCCTTTTCAGACATGACTCAAGACAGGAAGACAGATATTACTTTACTGCATATATAGACAATTACTTCCACTATATGTCATCCAATTACAATTTAGCAAAGAAACAAACTACTGAGCAATTCTCCCCATACCCAAAAAAGGCAAAAAATTAAATGCATGTTTTGTAGGACTGACCAGAGTCCTACACTCTCCACCAAATGTATATGTACCAGCTCCACAAAAGAAACCAACGGGAAGAAAAGGGAAAGCTGTAAAAACAAATGGCTCATTGATAACTCGCACTTAGGAACTGTACATACAGATCATTATGGAAAATGAGCGAGGAGATCAACATAGCGAGAGGAACCTGGCCAGATGGAACCTCATCCAATTTCCAATCACTGAGGTGTAGGAATGCCTAGATGGTTTATAGTGCCATTTCAAGAATAAAATCTGGCCCCTGGAAATATAAAGCAGGAGCTTAACCATGGTTGTTAATAGCCATATAATACTGACTACTTAACTTATTCCTTATCGGGAGATACCTAGATTCACAAATTTAGAGTTCACAAGGCAGAGTCAATCCATGGACCATAATCACCTTGCCAGTATTCACCCTCATAGGCTTCCTCCTGTCTCCTAGCCAAAGACAAGTTTCTAAAGATGACCAATAAATTTTCAGGATGTGTGCTATCTGTGCTTTCATGACCCTTATACCTGATCACTAAATTGTCCACAGTCATTCTTCTTGCTTTACTGCTTTCCTGCAAACAACACATATAACACTTAGTCACCAGCAAGAACATATAGAGGGAACCATCTAAATGTTAACCACTCAGATATGTTTGCTGTTGTCAGTGACTGCTACATATATGGCTGATGTAATTCAGCACCGCCCTTGATAGACTAATGAGTCAACTCTTAACCTTCTGCTCAAAGGGGTTTGAAAATTACCTCACTGTTTTTCATATTCTCTCCATGGAGTCAAGCAATTCAAAACAGAAAACAAAATGTCTGCTGTATAGGATTGAACTGCATGAATGTGACATAGTAACTTGAATACTGTAGGTAGTTACAAACAGTAGTATGATTTTTATAGCAGCATATGAATAATAGTATTATTTCTGCAGCAGCATATACACAGAAATAAAACCTGCAAGATGCAACTATTATGTCAAATTAAAATACCAAAATAAAGTTAAGCTTTACTTCCTGAAGATAATTCTGTTTTGAACAGAATATCGCGGGTGCATAGCTCTTAACATCTTAGCATAAAAATTCTGGACAAAACCAACAATAAAGGGGGGACAAACCCCAAAAACAGGGACACATTTGAAATATTGCTCTTATAAACATAGAAAGTTGCCAGACTAAAATATATTGTGTTACCATGCATTTTATGAAGGATATGAACTCTGAAACTCAAATGCCTGTCATTATTTAGTGAAATCAGTTCTCACTGATTTGACACAAAAATCCAGAAAATCACAATTTTTTCTGAAGAACAGCCCAACAATATCAGACAAAAATCTGGACAGCTTAGAGGTATTTTCAGGTGTAATACCCTACACAGCCTATGCTGCTACATGACACTTGGACAGCAGGTAAAAAGAATCAAATCTGAAGAGATATTCAGTAATAACATAACATTATATTCTACATGACATTTGCTACTCTTTTATGTCGCTAACTTCTCTCTATGGATCCAAAGGCAGAAGCAATTCTATAATAGCCTCCACTGTCAGCTCTGTGATAAAGAAGGATAAAAAGTACAGTTGTGTACACTTACCATAAATATAGATGTTCGAGTGTATTCACTGTTGCAGTCATTAAATTTGGGTTATCTGCTTGCAGCAGCCCTCAGTCGGCCTGATTAACAAAGTCTTGGCTCCTGCATCGGTTGCTGTCCCTTCTTCCATGACGTCAGGTCGTCAGGGGTATAAAGCATGCATCCAACGCCATTACATCAGTTTTTCTTGCCCCAGATGTCAGGTGCCCCCCCTAATGGGAAGTAATTAAATATATATATATATATATATATATATATATATATAAAAGGTTATACCGCCAACAAAAAAGCAAATACACCAAAAAGCTTTTAGAGCATAGAAAGTGACAGTAGAGGTATAGCCAAAAGAAGAAAGGGGGCTGGAGGAGGGGGGGGTGACCAGGACTGCAACAGTGAATACACTTGAACAGCTACATTTATGGTAAGTGTACACAACTGTACTATGTTCTTCGTATTTAACTGTTGCAGTCATTACATTTGGGTAGATTCCCAAAGCTAAGGTTGGGAGGAGAAATTTAAATAGAATTAGGACCAGCTATAAGGCCCTGCAAGACTGCAGTGTCAAAACCAGCTCTGGATTTAGAGAAAACTGGCAAATGATAATGCTTGGTGAAAGTATGTACAGAACTCCAGGTAGCAGCTTCTAGTATGTCCCTAGTAGGGATGCCCCTGAGAAAGGCTGTAGAGGTAGATGCAGCCCTGGCTGAAAGGGGTCTGATACCCTGTGGGATAGGTTTTCCATGGTGCTTATAGCAGAAATGAATGCAGTGGCCTATCCATTTTGAAATGATTTGTTTTGAAATAGCTTTCCCATCTGTCCATGCAGCAAATGTCAAAAGCAGTTGTTCAGATTTCCCTTGAGGTTTAGTCCTGTCCAAATAGAATCTAAGCTGTCTGTGCACGTCTAAAGAGTGCAGTATCCGTTCCCCTTTGTTCAGTGGGTTAGGAAAGAAGGTAGGCAGATGAATGGAATGATTAAGAGCCACACTAGATACCACCTTGGGCATGAAGGAGGGACTGGTTCTGAGGGACACCATGTCCGCATGAAAGATGATGAAAGGTTCCACTGCCATAAGGGCCTGTAATTCAGATACCCTTCTTGCAGAAGTGATTGCTAAAAGGAAAGCTGTTTTCCAGGAAAGAAATTTAAAAATCTGCAGTAGCAGCTGGCTCGAAAGGAGGAAGAGTGAGTTTCTCCAAGACAAAGTTAAGATCCCAGGCTGGGGTTGGAGCTCTCCTGGGTGGCCTTAAATTTTTGGCCCCTCTGAGGAACTGCTTGAGCAGTGGGTGAGAGAAGAGGGGAGGCTCTGTGCTATAAGGAGCTGAAATGTCTGAGGCATGAATTTTGATGGAAGAAAAGCACAAGCCCTTATGAAGCATCTCAGTCAAGTATTGTAGAATCTGAGGTAAATTTGGCACTGCTGCGTTTATTCCTTGAGATTGGTTCCAGGAACAAAATCTTTTCCATTGTGCAGCATAAGATTTTCTAGTACTAGGCCTCCTTGCTTCTAAAATGATATCCATCACTGATTTACTGAGGGATGGTAAAGGAGAGATTAGGTAATTAGCCAGGCTGCTAGGTTCAGGGTTTGCAGCCGAGGGTGCAGAATCTGGTTCTCCTGCTGAGACAACAGGGAAGGAGTCTGAGGCAGGTGCTATGGAGCCAAGCGTGACACACTGCGCAAGAGTGGGTACCACTAATGGCGAGGCCAGTCTGGTGCAATTAAAATAGTCCTTGGCTTGACCTGTTTGATCTTTAGTAGTACCTTGGAGAGCAGAGGCAGAGGAGGAAAGGCATAAACTGATAGGTTTTTCCAGCTGAAGGATAGAGCATCCACTTTCCAAGCTAGCTTGTGGGGAATACTTGTGCAAAATTTGTCCAGTTGATGGATCTGGGGGGAGGCAAACAGGTCTATATCTGGGCTCCCCCATTTGCTTGTCAACATGTTGAAAATCCTTGGTTCCAGTTTCCACTTGTGTGGGTCCATGAGGTTTCTGCTTAGTCCATCAGCCAGTATATTTAGTTTTCATGGCAGGAATTGAGCTTGTAGATTCACTTGGTAGCTCAAGGCTGTGTTCCACAATGCCATGGCTAGTCTGCAGAGGGGGTAAGAATGTGTACCCCCCTGCTTATTTATGTACCACATGACAGTGGTGTTGTCCGTCTTTACCATTAGTTGTCCTGGAAGAATGTGGTCCTTGAAGGCTGTCAGAGCATTCTGTACAGCTGACATTACGTTTTGATTTATGTGCAGGTGCATTTGACTTGGGTTCCATTTGCCCTGAATGCACTTCCCTGCCAGGTGAGCCCCCCATGCATAGTCTGATGCGTCTGTTGTTAAGATTTGGGTGGCAGGGGGTAATGTGAATCATAGTCCCAGTGGAGGCTGGTGACTTCAAATGAAAGGGGGGCTGCAGGAGACAGCTAAATGGATGGGGTCAATGGGAAGGGGTGTGGCCAACTAGAAAGGGAAGGAGCTATGCTCAAAACCACAAAAACTGTAACTTTAATTAAATACGCTACCCTGGGTGCCAAATCATCATTATGAGAGTCCAATCAAGACAAAATGAAGTGTAGAAGAAAAAAATATTTCAATGCATTGGCTGCATGACTGCTTACTTAATATCTAGATGGAACAAAAAGGTTGTGAGGCATGAAAAAATAAATTACTTTTTAAATACATTACTGGAATGCCAGTCAAAATCAAGTATAAGAAAAACAAGCAGCACTCAACTCAAACCACTTCTTCTTGCACTGCAGTTCTAAATTCTAATTATAATTTATATTCAGCTTTATTAAAGTACCAAGTAACATGCTGAAAGTAGCAATCTCTGTGATACCCCCACTTGCAAAAATGTTTCTTACCCAAAAAAGACCTGCTGCCTGACAACAAGTATCTACTTGTTTCATGGGGAAAACATGATCAACGTAAAAAATGAAAAGCAAACAAGAAACAAGCTCAAGATACATTGCTTAAAGGATTACTGCACAGGTTAGGACCACACATGATAGATTGACATTCTGTTTAGTTTACTGGCAAAGCCTGCAAAGATGACTGCAAGTCTCCAACAAATGTAATGAGCTTCTTAAAATAATGTAATCCTGTCCTTTATTACAAATACTGTCATATGCATTTCAATACCCAAGGCTTATACGTTATCTAGTTATGTAAGTATTCTCTGCATGGCAACAACAGAAAGGCTTTCAGTGTTGGCAATTCTTTAACAGTATGCTTATTAAAGCTTACTTGCATCTTACAGTCTCAGACAAGCTTACCAAATGGTCATTAAAGCATTGCTACTTAAACACAGAGCAACAAGCACTTTCTGAATAATATTAAGCATAAATCAACAGTATAAAAATATGACAGAAACCAAAACATTCTGCAAAATCAAGGACAGATGAAAAGCCACTGTAGTACTTGTGTCTACCTTGGATGGGGGGATACTCTGCACATTTATACTGCATAACTGCTTCTTCCCTTGCTTGGACACATCCAGAGTCACTACATGGGGGAGTGGCGTGCAACAAGTATGTCACAATTTACAATGTCTCGACCTGACTGTGATGGCCCTGACACATTTTTCATACCTTTCAACCTCAGAGCAAGAAATCTAGACAAAGCCATACATAGAAGTGGGACAAAGGCCCAAAAATAAGGGCAAGTTTTAAATATTGCTCTTATAAACTTAGAAATATAATAGAATAGTAGATCTTGCAATACTATGGATTTTCTGAAGGGTGTCTAACTTCAGTCTTTAATGATTTGCCACTAATTTGCCACTAATTTGCCAAATAAAATCACGATTTTATGAAAAACAAACGAAAAATGAGATGCAAACATATAAAATAGCCACACAATACAGCTGGGAACCTGTCAAAGAAGGGATACTTTTTTAATATTAGTACTGCTAACTTGAACAGCTGAGCAACTAAAAGAATCTACATGCATTTCTGAAATAAAAGTAATCTATAACTCTGATTATTACAATTATTTATTAATTGTAAACCCTCCATGTTTCTTCCAAAACTGCCATTTTGCGGAGGGACTATTAGGGGAAGAGCAACATTTTGAGCCAAAATCGGGGACAGTTAAGAGGTTTGGATATGCCTAATTCTATAAAGCAATTTATTTGCACGTACCTCTCAACCTGTTAATGCAGGAAATCTGGACAAGACCAACTATATTGGGGGAACATATAAACAGTACTAAAAATTGCTCTTGTATAAATTGAAAGAGTTGATAGAATAACAGGTCTTGCTTTAGCATGCATTCTTCTGAAGGTTATGAAGTCTGAAACTCAGTGTCTGTCATTATTT
This sequence comes from Protopterus annectens, assembly GCF_019279795.1. Classification (NCBI taxonomy): domain Eukaryota; kingdom Metazoa; phylum Chordata; order Ceratodontiformes; family Protopteridae; genus Protopterus; species Protopterus annectens. Next base: position 1,216,270,353 of record NC_056731.1, on the reverse strand, counting down.
AGTGACTTAATTCCTAAATGATTTGCCAGAAAACCACAAATGTTATGAAGAACAAACTAACAATAAGAAGCAAAAATCTATTCATTCTGCAAAAATCTGGATAGTTGAGAAATATAGTTCAGCCAGGGCTGTCTTTGAGTTTGCCGCCTTTCCCCCTCACAAAATCATGGTCGAATGGAGCCTCCCCCCTGCAGCCATTCCAATGAACCATTACTTGGCTATTTCACCCCATTTACCATAAACACCAATGCGCATACTGCTTTACTTCTGCTATGATTTGGACTTCATTTGAAAATTTTATTTTGCATTTTACAGCACAAACACTAATAGATATCTGCTAAACAAAGCTATGCAGTCTCACAATGAAAATAAACTTCAAATGTTTGTAATTTTTATTTAATTAGCATTTGTTAACCAGGAAAGTCTGACTTGGAACAAAAGCCAATTTTCAGCAGAGGCCCAGGGAGAAGAACTCCAGACACATATCTTTGTAAGATGGGAGGACACCAGAGCACATCCACACAAACACAGGGTGAACATGCAGACTCCACACAGAAGGCACCCCAGCCAAGAATCAAACCAGAGAACCTGTAGCTGTCAGGCAACAATGCTACTACTGAACCACTGCACTACTGACTGTGTAAAGACGCAAAAATATAGAAATCACAGATTGTATGAGGAACAGAACAGAACAAATATGAGGCAACAAATCTGCAATTTTTTTACAAATGGTGGTGGGTAGGGAATTCAGGCTCTTGCCACCTGGGAGCAGCCAGCCTATTTCCTTAGTAAACTCCAAAGTCAGTAAAGTGAGACCAAGTCCAAGTCCGTTCCAAAAGCCAGCAATGAGAGGAAGTCCTTTATGCGAGAGCAGAGCAGGCTGGGTGCTACCCAGCCTGGGGATGTTGCAGTCTAATCCCCCTTCCAGTCTATGCAGTTGTAACTACATAGACTTCTGGGATAGTGCTGCTGAATGCTCTCTTCCTAATTCGGACTGCTGGTTAGACCATCTGGATTCTGTGCGCATGCTCCAGACTGGTTCACCAGCCAGAAACGCCACGCATGTGCGATGTTTCGTGACTCGTGTTTGACATTTATTAGTTTTTATTTTATTTTACTTTTTGTTTTACAGCTGGGGGGCTGCAGTCCTGCAGTCCAATAGAACGAGCCACCCCTGGGATTGGCATGCCTACCTCCTCCCAGTAACAGCCTTAAATGTCAAGAAATCCTCTACATGCATGGTGGTCATCTGGTCTCCAGGAAACCATGGCTCCCTCTCACCCAAATGAGCAAGACATAAGCTGCTCATTTCCTTTCTTCACATAACAAGCTCTTCCAAATCACAATCCACTATCCAGGTTGGCTTAACTCGGTAACTATCAAGGGTTTGTCCTTCTACACCATACAGCCTGGCTTTCACCAAGATGTTCTTGAATTCTATGAGGGACTGGTATGTGATTGATGCCACATTCCAGTTTTTGCCAATTCTGTATCACATTTCTGAAAATGACTATTGCTTAAGAAATTTAACAGCTCAGCAGCAGAAATATATTATTTAACAAATCAGAGAAATGAAAGACAAAAATCAAGAATGTGTCACACTGCTAAAACAAAGAGGGTTTGGGGCCTTTTTTTCTATCTGGCATCTTCTTTCAATAAGTAAAAGTGGGCAACTGCAAATGGGTTGCAAAATATGCAAGTGACTGTGGAGGGAGGGCACTTTTACCTGTTCCACAGACACTATAGTGCTGTAGGGACTTGTGTACACTGTACTTTTACTACCCTCTGGAAACAGTCTGTATTCATGATCATGCATTGCACGATTTATGTCAGCCAGTCAAAACATTGAAAATAATTGCTGAAAGCCCCTCACCCATAAACATATCAACTCCTCAGTTGTACAACAGTGGAGAAAAGGCAACACATAATGTTTGCTGAAAGTAGCTTACAATGATAATTTTTTTGCACTGGGGTCAGCAGGACAGACATCATTGAAAATCTCCAGATGTTCCCAACCATCTGACATTCAGCATAAAGAAATGCAGTGCCCACACTATGGGAAGACTACTGTGAACTTTGACTAAAATTTAGATGGTCAAATATGAAAAGCTAGCATGCTCATAAATTAATAAATATTAATAAATAATTCCATTTCTTCTACTTGTTAACAGAGTAAGAAAACTGATTAAGAACTTTTACAGGCAAAGCTGACTCACATGAAAACAGTGATGGTGAACCTATGACATGCGCATCAAAGGTGATATCCCATGATGTTTAGGGTGACACGCCAGCATTCACCAACACCCGAGTTACCAAAGAAACTGCTTTTGCATTCATTGCTCATGTAAAGTGCATTGAATTATTTTGTGCCAGGAGCCAGTTCAACAACACTGCTGCAGAGGTAAAGAAGTTATTAACCTCACAGACTATTTTGGTATACTGTCTCGATAGAGTCTGCTAAGGGCAGTGCTGACATTGTTTGCTCTTCATGGTTACACTTCTGAAAAGTCAAGTAGTCCGCATTTCTAAGCATGTGCTGTTTTACACTCCTTTCAACTGTCCTTCTTAATCCCTTTTAAAACTTAACACTTAATGACAATAATTAGATTTATAGACTTATTTTACTTCACAAAATGTACATTAATTCACGTTAATTATTTCTGTCAGCGTCTCGAATTAACAATACTAGTAGACTAAAACTGCCCATGACTCATTTCTAGATTTGTCCCTGATTCTGTTGAGATTTATCTCTGATGTATTGAAAGCTATGCTGTTTTATTTAATCAGTGCATTAATTTGCCTACTTCTTTCCTGTCGCCACAATCTGACAGTGAGAGGGTGCTGCATACTGTGGAGATGCATAGACAGCTCAGATTTTATTTGGATAAAACTAAAAATATCAGAAACTCTGATCAGTTGTTTGTTTCCTTTCATCCTAGGTCTTTCAGATAAGCTGTTTCCAAGCAAATTATTTCTGCTTGGATTTTATAGGCTATTTCTTTTTGTTACACTTTTCATGGCAAGAGCCTTCCTTCTTCTCTAAAGGCTCATTCTACTAGAGCTGTGGCTTCTTCTGGTGCTTTTGTCAATGGCTTAGACACTAACTCTATTCTTGAAGCAGCTACCTGGACTTTTGTGCATACTTTTATCAAACACTACAAGATGGATGGTATCTCCAGAGCTAGAGCTGGTTTTACCAATGCCATTCTTCATGGCTTCTTAGAGGGCCCTACTGCTGCTTCCTCCTCCCAAGTTTCTTCTTGAGCTTTGTCACTCTCCAATATCATCACTGGACTTAAACAGCAGGGAATCCCATACGTGATGAATACTGCAACGGTGAATGTAAGGACACCAGTGGAGCTACAAAATTTAAGTTAAATGGATAGGTTAAGGAAGATGTCAACGTACTCATTGTATGCTCTAATGATGGGTGATCTGCATCTGCTGTAGTCTTCAAGACACCATCAGTCCATATGCTTTTTGAAACACTGTCTAGAGCACACACTCCAAAAGGCTAAAACCAGTACAGCTAACTTGTTAGTAAAACTAAGATATAAAACATAGAAACAGATTAGACCCTGCCAAGATTATCTATCTATCTATCTATCTATCTATCTATCTATCTATCTATCTATCTATCTATCTATCCCTCTTTGGTGAGCTGGTCAAAGGATCCTTTTCAGCCAGGCCAAGATGACATTAAACACAGTGGCGGCTGGTGACTTCAAATCAAAGGGGAGCTGCAGGAGACAGCTGAATGGGTGGGGTTAATGGGAAGGGGTGCAGCCAACTAGAAAGGGGAGGAGCTATGCTCAAAACCACAAAAACTAACTTTAATGAAATTTGCTGCCCTGGGTGCCAAACCCTCATTATGAGAGTCCAATTAAGGCAAATGAAGTGTAAAAGAATAAAAATATTTCAATGCATTGGCTGCAAGACTGCTTACTTAATATCTAGATAGAAACAAAAAGGTTGTGAGGCATGAAAAAATAAATTACTTTTTAAATACATTACTGGAATGCCAGTCAAAATCAAGTATAAGAAAAACAAGCAGCACTCAACTCAAACTGCTTCTCCTTGCACTGCAGTTCTAATTATAATTTATATTCAGCTTTATTAAAGTACCAAGTAACATGCTGAAAGTAGCAATCTCTGTGATGCCTCCACTTGCAAAAATGTTTCTTATCCAAAAAAGACCTGCTGCCTGACAACTATCTACTTGTTTCATGGGGAAAACATGATCAAAGTAAAAAATGAAAAGCAAACAAGAAACAGGCTCAAGATACATTGCTTAAAGGATTACTGTAGAGGTTATGGACCACACATGAATGGCATTCTGTTTAGTTTACGGGTAAAGCCCTCAGAGATCACTAGAAGTCTCCAACAAGTGTAATGAGCTTCTTAAAATAATGTAATCCTGCCCTTAATTACAAATACTGTCATAGGCATTTCAATACCCAAGGCTTATGCATTATCTAGTTAAGTATTCTCTGCATGGCAACAACAGAAAGGCTTTCAATGTTGGCAATTCTTTAACAGTATGCTTATTAAAGCTTACTTGCATGTTATGATCTCAGACAAGCTTACCTGATGGTCATTAAAGCATTGCTACTTAAACACTGAGCAACAGGCACTTTCTGAGTAATAAGCATAAATCAACAGTACAAAAATATGACAGAAACCAGACCATTCTGCAAAATCAAGAACAGATGAAAAGCCACTGTAGTACTTGTGTCTACCTTGGATGGGGGATACCCTGCACACGTACACTGCATAACTGCTCCTTGCCTTGCTTGGACACATCCAGAGTCACTACATGGGGGAGTGGGGTGCAACAAGTAGGTCACAATTTGAAATGTCTCTGGCTGACTGTGATGGCCCTGACACATTTGTCATACCTCTCAACCTCAGAGCAAGAAATCTGGACAAAGCCATACATAGAAGTGGGACAAAGGCCCAAAAATAAGGACAATTTTTAAATATTGCTCTTATAAACTTAGAAAGATAATAGAATAGTAGGTCTTGCATTAGTATGAATTTTCTGAAGGATATGAAATCTGAAACGCAAATGTCTGTCATTATTTTCTAACTTCAGTCTCTAATGATTTACCACTAATTTGCCAAAAAAACACAATTTTATGAAAAATGGACAAAAAAAATCTGATGCAAAAATATAAAATAGCCACACAATACAGCTGGGAACCTGTCAAAGAAGGGACACTTTAATATTAGTACTGCTAACTTGAGCAGCTGACAAAATAAAAGAATCTACACGCATTTCTGAAATAAAAGTGATCTATAACTCTGATTATTACAGTTATTTCTTAATTGTAAACCCTCCATGTTTTCTTCCAAAACTGCTATTTTCCGGAGGGATTATTAGGGGAAGAGCAACATTTTGAGCCAAATTCAGGGACAGTTGAGAGGTTTGGCTATGCCTATTTCTATAAAGCAATTTATTTGCATGTACCTCTCTACCTGTTAATGAAATAAATCTGGACAAGGCCAAATATATTGGGGGAACATATAAACAGTACTAAAAATTGCTCTTGTATAAACTGAGACAGTTGATAGAATAACAGGTCTTACTTTAGCATGCATTTTTCTGAAGGTTATGAAGTCTGAAACTCAGTGTGTCATTATTTAGTGACTTAATTCCTAAATGATTTTCCAGAAAACCACAAATTTTATAAGGAACAAACCAAAAATAAGAAGCAAAAATCTATTCATTCTGTGAAAATCTGGACAGTAGGGAGGTATAGTTCAGCTGGGGCTGTCTTTGAGTTTGCCGCCCTTCCCCCTCACAAAATCATGGTCGAATGGAGCCCTCCCCCCTGCAGCCATTCCAATGATCCATTACTTGGCTATTTCACTCCATTTACCATAAACACTAATGTGCATATTGCTTTATTCTATGATGGTTTGGATTTCATTTGAAAGTTTTATTTTGCATTTTACAGCACAGACACTAAGACATCTGCTAAACAAAGCAATGCAGTCTCACAATGAAAACAGGCTTAGCAATAAAACTTCTCTGCCCTTGAAACTCACATTCAATGAAACAGCACTGAAACCCACATTCAAAGAAAATACATTTTGCCAGTGGCAGATAAAGATTAACTTTCGGCTGTTTTCAAATCATAGGCCCCTTGCACATGAAACATACATATGCTCTTTGATACACCTTCCTGATTGTACTAAATTATATTCCTTGTACAATACAGTACAGTACAGTTGTTAGACGGCATTTTAAATTTATTGTTTTGAACATTTTTCCTGTAAACAATGAAACAAAATGCATGCACTAATGACAAAACTACCCAATTCAGAACATTTCCATCATAAAAGTCTACTCAACCTTCTACAGTCCACCAGTATCAGTAAATATGCACAATCTCTGAAGTAGTAAAAGTCATCTAAATAATTCCACATTAAATAAATCTGTAACAATGAAGAGGTTGCTGCTAGCAAACAACTTTATATGTCATTGTTTATTCATCTACAAATAAAGTGCCTGTTGCCCTTGAGGAATAAATTGCATATGCTGCATGCATTAAAAAAATGATAAGCTAGTAATATCGCAATAGGGAATGTATGGCAAACTGATAACAAGTTCATAGTTACTACTCTAGGTATCTTTGCCAAAAAGGGCTGCAGCATTCACCCACTTTGCAACACAGTACAGTATCAGCAATGCATCTATCTACTGTGGGAGTAGACCCCACAGCCTTCTGCATCAAAAGCAAGTATACTACCTGTTGTGCCATTAACAATGCAAGCAGAATTAACAGAATCAGAATAAGCAGCACTAAAGTTTTGTTCCCCTGCAGCTCTCAGCTCCATCTAAAATCTACTCGACACGCAGTTGTATCTCTGAACTTTGCAGCACAAGAAATCTGGAAAAAAGCCAAAATTTATTGAGGGGGTGACACAAAAGCCCCAAAACCAGGGACACATTTTAAACATTGCTTGTATAATGTTGGAAAGTTGCTAGAATAAAATGCTGTGTTACCACCATACATTTCACTGCCACGTCTTTAACCCAGGGGACCCTGTGCAAAACAGTCAGAGAAACATACCACTATGCCAAATTAGCTGTTTTGTGAAACAGAGGAAGACAAACTTAAATGGCTACCATTTAGTGAATTCAGTTCTCACCATAGCTGTCAACCTCTTGGCACAAAAAACCTGAACTAAGCCAATAATGGGGGAATACAGCCCCCAAACATATTCAGTGAATTCAGTTCTCACCATAGCTCTCAACCTCTTAGCAAAAAACATGTGGACAAAGTCAGTAATGGGGGAGGGAATACAGCCCCCAAACATTCAATGAATTTAGTTCTCACCATAGATAACTCTCAACCTTAGCACAAAATACCTGGACGAACCCAATAATGGGGGAATATAGTCCCAAAAATAGGGACAAATTTCAAATATCCATGTTATAAACTTAGACAACTGCTAGAATAAACAGTTTTGTGTTACCATATACTTTCTGAAGAATGTGAAGTCTGAAATTCTAATGCCTGTTATTTTTAAACATTTAACCAGGAAACTAGTCTGACTTGGAACAAAAGACAATTTTCAGCAGAGCAGGGAGAAATGCCAGACACAACTTTGTAAGATGGGAGGACATGCAGACTCCACACAGAAGGCACCCCAGCCAAGAATCAAACCAAAGAACCTGTAGCTGTTACGCAGCAATGCTACCAGTGCACAACTGCACTACAGACTCTGCAAGGAAAAATGTAGATACAGAAACCACAGATTTTATGAGAAACAGAACAAATATGAGGCAAAAATCTGCAATTTTTTTTTAGAAATGGTGGTGGATAGGGAATTCAGGTCCTTGCCACCTGCATCCAAGGTACAGGGTTCAAGCCTGAGTATCTTTACCCACCACCATTTGTTCTCTCTAGCCACCAGTATATAGCAACTGGAGCATTTTACACACACACACACACACACACACACACACACACACACACACACACACACACACACACACAAACACACCACACACACCCTTCCTTTGTCCAGCAGTATAATTCATGTCACGAAGCCTTCACCTACCTGCTGTAAAAAAATGTCCTACCCATTTCACGAATGAAGCCCACAATCCAGCCAGTGACCAAACACCTACCCGAAGTCTTTGTCCAGCAGTAATCCACGAATGAAGCCCGCGCAGCAGTGAAAGTCTCGTGAGAGCAGCTCACCCCTCAGTGGTTCTGCCTGCAGCTGAAGCAGTCCGGAGCTCCTCTGTTCTGTGCGGTCGTCACAGCACAGATTGCTGGGTACCTCTTTGTCTGTATCCGGACTGCTGATAAAGGCAGTTTGAGTTCTCTAATGTGTCCGCGCATGCGCAGCAGAGTCGGGACTCGTGATTTTTTTTCCTTCTGTTTTTGTTTTCTTGTTTTACAAATTTTTCTTTGTTTTTTCTAGGTGGGAGGGCTGCAGTCCAGCAGCCCGATAGCACAAGCCACCCCTGGGTAGTCCCCTGTTTTGGTGGCAGGCCTCTGCCCACCAAAGGAACTCTAGGCATAGGCAAGGTATGATAGGAATCCTCGCTTCTAGATCCTGTGAATGTTGACACCATAGGCTTTTGAGATACCACTGTAGTTTCCTCATATGCAGACTTGCATACGGAATTAGAAGAATGCAGGAGGCCATGAACCCCAAGGCTTGCAGTATTTGCCTTGCAGATAGCTGGGTTTTTGTGGCCATTTGTTTGAAGTAGGTTGTCAAATGAATCTGTTTCTCTGGCATGAGGAAAGCCATCTAGGAGGTTGCATTCAAGCTTGCTCCCAGGAATATAATTTGTTGACAGGGTACCAGGTGTGATTTATTTTCATTTATGGTGAACCACAGACAAGTCAGTACCCTTTGAACGAAGATCAGATGATTAAAAAGAATGTCCTGGCTTTTTGCCTGAATTAGACAATCGTCCAGGAATGGGCATATCTGAATATTTATTTGCCTGCAAAATGCAATGAATGGAGCTAGGCACTTTGTGAATACCCTGGGCGCAGTAGATAAGCCAAAGGGCAGTGCAGAAAACTGATAGTGCATGTAGTCTGCTTTGAAGCATAGGTATCTTCTGAAAGACTCCCTGATAGGGATGTGCAGGTACGCCTCTTTTAAGACTAGTGTTGCCAACCATGCATCTTTGCCTAGCATAGGAAGCAGCTGGTGAAGAGTTAGCATCCTGAATTTTGGAATCACCAGAAAGGTGTTTAGAGTAGAAAGGTCCAAGATAGGACACCATGTACTGCCTTTTCTGGGTTCCAGGAAAAGTCTCGAATAGAAACCTTGTCCCTTTTCCTCTTCTGGTACCAACTGAATAGCCCCTATGTTTAAAAGAGAGAGTACTTGATTTGGGGCCTCTGCCCACTGATTTGGGGGTAGATCTGGCCACCCGCTTGGTGTTGGTAACATGTGGAAGTGAAATCTGTATCCGTGGGACACTATATTTAAAACCCATTTGTCCGGGGTAATGAATTCCCAGTTTTTTGGCCTGCAGTCTTTCCGCCTAAAGGAGCATTCAGTTGGGAAGAGCTAGGAAGTTTTAAAAGCAAGTCATTTGAGACAGTTTTCCATGGGGGGGGGGTCTTACTACTCCCAGATTTTGGTGCGGAATCCTCCCACTGCTTAGTCTTGTGTGTCCCTTGGGAATGAAACCTGGGGTTTCTGCTTTGTCTGGGTTTGGCTTGAGAAGACCTGGAAGGGGCTGGAAAGGACCAATTTTTAGAGGGCCAGTGCCTACTAAATCCAGGAGGCTGAACTTGTAAGAAAGCTTTATAATAGTTTGCATAGATTTATCTTTATCTTCCATCTTTTTAAGAACTTCCTCAACCTTGTTGCCAAACAGGTAGTCCTGATGCAATGAGCATCCAACAATTTAGCTTTAACATGATCAGGCAAAGATTGCTCCTTAAGACAAGCATGCCTTCTGAGCACAGACCTAGTAACAGCAGCCCTGCAAAAGGCCTCTAATGAATCAAATCCACATTGCAAAGTATGTTTTCCAACCCGTTCAGCAGAATGCATTAAATCCTGTAAATCTTTATTTTCAGCACAGTCAGGAATCAACATAATTTTCTGTTTAAGCAATCCAATAACATGTTGTTGATACTTTAACATATGAAAGTGGCAGTTTAAAGCCCTAATGGCCAAGGTTGCAGAAGTGTAAACCTTCTTACCCCATCTAGCCAGCACCCTGGAGTCTTTATCAGATGGGGTAGGATTTTTAGCAGTAGAAGCCTTAATGCCCTTGGGTCCCTGTGAAATAGTCTCTGGATCCACAATAGGATTTTTAAAAAGGAACTTGTGTGAATCAGGAACACTGTAATATCGGTCAGGGTTTCTAGGAGCAGGAGGCAAAGAATCAGGGGCCAAACTAGATTCTGAAAAGGCATCATCAACAATGTCTAGTACAGGAGGTATAGCTAAAGGCCTATGCTGAGCCAGGAGTAAGAAATCCCTAAGCCTCTTTTTTGAATCAGAAAAATCCGGCTTACCCAGTGGAAATGCTCCCTTAAAGTATGTAAGGTCTCACCAAAAGAAAAATCCTCTGGATGGGAAGCAGAGGGAACAGAGTCCTCTGAATCAGAATCCTCGTAAGTAGATAAGGGCAAATCCAGATCATCAGAAAAATCAGAATCCTGGTCAGAAGATTCATAAACAACTTCTGTCCTAGGTCTCTTAGAAGGGGGTGGGGTTTGTTTCCCCTGATTAGAGTTATAAGATCTTCAGCCATTCTTATCATTTGTTTTTTAGGCATAGAGGCCTGAGCATGCGGCCTGGGTGTCGGTTTCTTATGCATGGTTTGAGATTTTGTCCTAAATGAAGAAGGAGGCGTCGGTTTAATATGCAAGTCCGTAGGCCTGAATACACCCTCAGAAGTGGGTGCCTGCACAGCGGCTCCGGACCCACCCAAGGTAGAGACATCCACAGGTTCCACAGCTGAAGCATCTCACAGCATACCGGGCTCCGAATGGGTCTCAGTAGAGGCCTGCAAGTCAAAAGTAGCAGGTATCAGGGACTGCAAAAGTGCCTCACTGAGTACCAGCGAACTGGCGACTGGCTTAGGAGAAGCATCGTCGGCAGCTTTGGACCTCGGCAGCCTGTCTCTGTCTTTATCTTAGCATTTTTTTCGGAATCCTGGTAGTCGGATGGTTAACCAACGACATTTCTGGATAATTAAACCGAGAACCTAAACATTTAGAGACGAAAATATACCAACGGTGGATAGTGCGCTGATCAAATAAAGCACAAAACCGACAGCAAGGTACGTCGTGGTCAGGGCCTAGGCAAGGAATACAGTACGAATGAAAATCTTTGTGAAGTATTTGCTTTTCACAAGTAATGCAATTATTAACTTTTTACTGACATCGGAAGGAGCAAGAAAAGTTTCCTCAATGGGGTACTTAGCTTTAGTTGATGACTTCGGTTCTGAAATTCAAACATGAAAATTTCAGGAGTCGGCCGACCGGCACTTGCAAACTGCTTCTGCTTTGAGCACCGCATGGCAAGAAAGACTGATGTAATGGTGTCAGCTGCATGTTTTATACCCTTGATGACCTGACGTCATGGAAGAAGGGACAGCAACTGATGCAGGACCAAAGACTTTGTTAATCAGGCCGACTGAGTGCTACTGCAAGCAGATAACCCAAATGTAATGACTGCAACAGTGAAACACGAAGAACATCTATGACTGTGACCCAAACAACCCAAGATCAACTAGTAATATGGGTGCTAAGGAGCAGACATGAGAGGACAAAAATGAATAGCCAATGCTGGCGGTGCCCATTCTGGGAAGATGGAGGTGATCTGGCCTGCTGCGGTTCTGATACATGTTGCAAAAACAAGTACACAGCATGCAGTGTCAAGCCATCTGTGTGTGGCTGCCTTCATGAGGCATATGTAGTAACCTGCATATCCACAAGGGGGAGGCAGAGCAGACCCACGTTAACTGTCAGGGGAGGAATTAAAGTTAGAGGAAGACAAAATCGTGACAGCTGCCCTAATGAATGACTCCTGTGACTGCCTGTCACCAACTCAGAAAGAATGGAGCAGATGAGTAACAAGAAAGCTGATTATCAGTGGAGGAAAAAATATGCACAAAAATTATTAATAACCTCCTACTCTGACACAGTAATGATTAGGGACTACAAAACTTCATGTACAGCTAGTAGTGATAGAACTCCTGACTATGCTCTTCTTTAGTGCTTTTCTGTGGATTCCTGAAGGAAGGCAGCTTGGCTTGCCTCCATCCAGTGATGTCTGTCCATGCATATTTAAATGCATTAAAATGATAGACAAAGTCTCAAGAAATATTTATGTTAACTGTTAAAACAGTGGAAAATGAGTAAAGGAAAAGATGGGTTCCTTATAACACATAACTCCACAATCAATAGAGGACGGCTTCAGTGTCTTCTCACACCCACACACTTATTTGTCTTCCTTCTAAGGAGTTAGCAGTGCTGACTTTGATCGCTTGGTGGAGCCAAAGTTTCAGAGGTCTTGCATTCTACAGGAGAGGAGGTGTATATCAAGTCCCATAACAGATCTTCATTATCATTCACAGCAACACTACTCATGGACTTTTGCATAGCAAGAGTTTTGGCTATGCAGTATTATGCATTATACTTCCCAGTTTTCTTTAAAGTTCATCAGTCATCACCATAACAAGAGAAATATTTGCTTTTTAAATATTTCGTTTTTTTTTAAACCAGTCAACAAAAAAGTTTGGAAAGTATAATCTTGCCGCACAGGACAACATTCATAACTAAATTTGCTTTGCTTGGATCAGTGGTCAGAAGTACTGTTAAAAAAAGTAAAAAAAAAGACATTTGCTGCTTTCCACTGGAAATGTTTTGGTACGGACAATAATCAAAATGTTATCCATGTAGGCTGAAACTTCTGGGAACATGGAATCCCTTGGTACAAGGATGTAACTTTAGAAATCACATGAAAATGTTAACAAGGACTTCATATACAGCAACTATATCTGTAGGAAAAATAACCAAACTGACACAAAAGTGCACATTAATTTTTAAACCTTACATAAGAACTCTGTTTCACATTATGGCTTATATCAATAGGGCACAACTTGCTCTGGAGCTTTGGACCACAAATGAGCTCCCCCTGAAAATCCTAAACTACAAAAACAGTACAACAGAAACTCCCATGAAGTGGTTTTATTCGTTCCTGCCGTCTCTAATGCACCCTCAGTAGTCACAGAATACATAATAATGAAGGACATATTGAATTTTCATTTCCCTTTTTTGTTATCACTTTGGTTTTCCATAAAGAACAATACCGTTGTTGCATCAGAGAAGGTAACGCCCTGATTTTGCTCTTTGTTACCCCTTATATAAAGAACATGCACGCTCACAGTATACATTACCTCCCTTACAATTTCTGTTCACCTATCCTAACAATTTGCAGAATATTTTATGTGCGTGAACTCATGGTGAATAGCTGAACTGGAACTTAGTCAGTGTTTGCTGAATTTTGTTATTTGCTAGTAATTACAGGTGTGGGGGTAGACACATTCTTTGATTTCCTGTCCTTGCCTATTTAAGTGGTACAGTGTGAAATATTTTCTGCTTAAAAACCTCAGCTTTGGCCGGCTAAGAACTTGCTATATTCAACTGGACGTATAAGAGAATTTAAGTACCTTTATCTGCTCTTTTTTTTTTCAAAAAAATACAGTATTTAAATTGATTTTAACAACTGTGTTGCAGGAATATTAACTGAACTGGAAGTTTTCACTCTGCTCTTCAGTTAGTCCCACCCACCCTCCTTGCTTTTGTTTTGGTGTTAATCTTAGTGGCCTTGCAACTGCCCGCCCCTCTTGTAAATTTGTGTTTGGATACTCCTTCTGGGCCCATCTCATTTGCTCACTCAACTGAGTGCAGTGAGATCATATTCTGATTTCAGGCACTCCTACTGTGTACAAAGAGAGCATCTGGGAAACAGAAAAAAAAAAATTAAGCTTGTTTCCTGCCTTTCCTGTTAAGTGGTATAGACTATTTGTAGGCTTCTGTGCCCCCAAGCCCTTCTGTGTTGGAGGGAAGCCTTCTAGCTTAGTTTTTTTTTCTTATAACTAGCCAGTTTTCTAGTTTCAGCACTCAAATCTGTTTCTTTGATCTCAGCACTTGTTCAGAAAAAAAAAAAAATTTCATCTGCTTTTAGTGTACTTGTGTTTCTACCTACTTTTTTTACTTTTGCATCATCTTAAAAGTACTCAGCTGTATTTATTACTGCTTGGTGTAACTCATTCTAAGCCTTTTGGTTTAAACACTTGGGCTTCGGACCAGTTGTTTTGCACTGAGAGGGTTTGTGGTCTGCACTGTAGTGGCAAAACAGGTAGGTTACATCCTTCTAGGTTGGGAACTGCTGACTGAGGGCTCAGTGTCTGTTATTCTAAAAGTGTATTAATTTTGGTTTAAGCACTTGGGCTTTCAGGCCAGTTATTTTACATTAAGAGGGTTTGTGGTCTGCACTCTTGTGGGAGGAGAGGCTGGACTCTGCCCTTCTGAGCTGGGAATTTCTGGTTGAAGGCCTATAGTGCATGCATATCTGAACTGCTTCTTACTGAAGTTGGTGCGCCTTGTTTGCTGTGGCACAGACTGGATTCGGGCCTGCTGGATCTAGCTTTGTTTGTGTAACTTGAGCACTAATCCAGGCATTCTCAAAAGTATTCAATTGTATTTATTACTGCTTGGTAGTAACTTGATTAAAGTGTAGCTATCATTCTAAGTCTTTTGGATTAAGCACTTGGGCTTCAGACCAGTTGTTTTACATTAGGAAGGTTTGTGGCATGCACTGTGGTGGCAGGACAGGTAGCTTTCATCCTTCTAAGTTGGGAACTGCTGATTGAGAGCCCAGTGTCTGTTATTCTTAAAGTGTATTAGTTCTGGTTTAAGCACTTGGGCTTCAGGCCAGTTATTTTACATTAAGAAGGTTTGTGGTCTGCACTCTTGTGGGAGAAGAGGCTGGACTCTGCCCTTCTGAGCTGGGAATTTCTGGTTAAAGGTTTATAGTGCCTGAATATATGAACTGTATCTTACTGAAATTGGTACACCTTGTTTGCTGTAGCATAGACTAGATCCAGGCCTGCTGAATCTAGCTTTGTTTATATGCTTGTTGTTTGTTTGCTTGTTATTTCCCTGGAATGCTAATTCCACCTAATACGCGGCTTCTCAGCGCTTCTGTGGATCACTAGTGATATCTGCATTGCTTACTGTACTTATTTCCTTATTTCACTTGAAAGAAAGTTACTGTTTGTCGTTTTTGCATTTAAGTTACCTGAAACACATTGCACTTAAGTTACCTGGCTCTTGCTCACTAAAGCAATTATATAAGTCAGCACTAAAAATTAAAAGCACTACACCCTCACTCCCCATTGGCCCTGGTTTTCAATTATTAAGGAATTCCCAATATTATTCTAGCATGTCCAAAGGTCAGTTGTCAATCTCCTCTCCGGTCCAGCTGGTGAATCTGGGAATCTTGAGGCAATGTTACAACTGCCTCATGTACACAGACAACCCTCTCCTCCTCCCAACAAATTCCAACACATGTGAGAGATGCAACCATATAGCCAAACTGGAGGCTAAGCTCTCTCAACTCAGTACTGGCATAACCAGTCAGGAGGAGAAGGAAACCACAATCACTACAATTCCAGTCTCACATAGACCTAGCACGACAGCAAACCAAACACATAATCACACAAAAACATACTCGGAGGCTCTAAATAAAGATCTGCCGAAGCAGCAGAGTCCTCCAAAGCAGACACCCAAGCAGCCGCTACCCCAAAACAAAACACGTGCAACACATATCTCACAAAGCCAGTGTGCCAAACAGTCACAGCCCTTAAGACTAAACAACACACCTGATACACTTGTAGTAGGTGACTCTATCGTCAGGCACACTGACGTCCCGCTCACCAGGCTGAACAAGGAGAGGGTCATGGTGAGCAGCCTGTTGGGCGCTAGGATCTGCCACATAACACAAGCACTCAGGTCACTCCAAGGCAAGTACAAATATGACTCGGTCATTGTCCATGCTGGTGTGAATGACCTGAGACGTACCTCCCTGGACTACATGAAAAGAGACATAAAGGAGCTCTCTGAGCATGTAGCCCAGGCCGGTATGTCCCTGACCTTGAGTAGCATCCTACCCTCACCAAGAATGATGCCACAATATGAAGACAAGATGATCAATTTCAACAATTGGCTTAAGTACTGGTGTCATTCAAAGGGGATCCAATGCCTGTCAGCTTGGGATGATATGCTCGACAAGCCACGATGCTTCGCTAGGGATGGCTTGCACCTGTCACCCCTGGGCTTTCGGATATTGGCAAAGGCTCTTGCTACCCCCATAGTGCATTTTTTAGGCAAGGCTCAAAAGACAAACCCACCTCCATAGGTATCACAAGGGATAAGAAACTAAGAGTAATGCTACTCAACGCCAGAAGTCTAAACCTCAAGATGCACGACTCGAAACTCTCCTTAGCATGGAGAACATCGATATCTGTGCAGTAACAGAAACCTGGTTCAGGGCTCCCGAGAGCACCCCAGCACTACCAGGTTATACCTCATACCATGCTTTTCGGCCCAAAACTTGGACCGAACCAAAAAAGGAGGGGAGTATCGATATTCATCAAAGATACCCACACCTCCAGGTTGGTGGCAAAGCACGAACCATCAGAGACTATCCATGTGCAACTAACAGTGGGTAAAACTGCCTTCCAGTTTATAGCCTGCTACAGACCACCCTTCCAAACCCAGGAACCCCACTCGGCCTTCCTGAGAACACTGGAAAATATGAAGGTCTCTCCAAACACCATTATATTGGGCGACTTCAACTACCCAAACATAGACTGGGAGCATTACTCTAGCTCCAACACCCTAGCCCAAAGGTTCCTAGAATTTATAAACTCAAATGCTATGGAACAACTTGTTACCACTCCCACAAGAGGGGAAAACATACTTGACCTGATCATCACCAACATGGGGACTCTATGCTCCAGACCAGAAGTGTATCCCTCACTGGTAAGATCAGACCATAAACTAATCTCACTGGATATTCACATCCCGACCCCACCCCCTGCCCAGAAAACCACAGTGAAAAACTTCTGTAAAGCAAATTTCACACTCCTCAAAACTGAGGTGGAATCCTTCAAAGCCCCCGGGCCTGTGGAAAATACGTCCCAGACCGCAGAATCCTTTATAAACGCATTCTATGAACACCTTCAGGAATGCATAAATCATGCGATCCCAAATAAAACCAAGACCAAATCCCAAGGCAGACGTCCTGTCTGGTGGACCCCAGCCATAAACAAACTATACAATAGAAGGAGGAAGCTACTAAATGATAGAGCAAAATCCCAAAAAGGGAAGGCATCACTGATCAGTATTAGCAAAAAACTACGGGCACACATAAAATTGTCTAAGGCCAGCTTCGAGAGAAAAATTGCACAGGACACTAAGGATAATCACAAGGCTTTCTTTAGTTATGTTAGGAACCTGGGTGGTAATTCCCAGATATGCTCA
This sequence comes from Protopterus annectens, assembly GCF_019279795.1. Lineage (NCBI taxonomy): Eukaryota > Metazoa > Chordata > Ceratodontiformes > Protopteridae > Protopterus > Protopterus annectens. The sequence continues at coordinate 1,216,252,792 of NC_056731.1, read as the reverse complement.
GAATTAGTCCAAAATGACAAAAAATACACCGAACCCACAGACATTGCCAACATCCTAGCTGACAGGTTCAGTGCGAACTTCTCCCCCCCTCCCCACCAAAAGGGCAAATATCTATCCCAGCAGAGTGCTGCCCCCCTGACATCTCAGATGCTCAGGTAAGAGCCGCCCTCTCCAAAGCAAAAACACAGCATCAATGGGATCAGACGGTGTCCCGGGCTGCGTCCTACATGAACTCCAAGAAGAGCTAAACCCAAACATAAAACTACTGTTCAATCTCAGCCTTACTACAGGATATGTGCCCAAAGAGTGGCGTACAGCAACAGTGGTCCCTCTCCATAAAGGTGGTGCCTCAACGGATCCTGGAAACTATCGCCCCATAAGCCTGACTAGCTTGGTCTGCAAAGCTATGGAAAGGATCATCATGGACCTCATAAATAAAGATATTGGGGACCTACAAACACTGGATCCTACCCAGTTCGGCTTTGTTAAGGGCAGATCCTGCCTCTTAAACCTGGTTGATTTCTTTGAAACAGTCACCAAGGCCATTGACAAGGGGAAGGTGGTCCACACAGCCTACCTGGACCTCGCAAAAGCCTTCGATATGATACTCCACTCGGGCATTATAGATAAGCTCACCAGCTTAAATATAAACCCCTATGTCACTAGATGGATTGCAAACTGGCTCAAGGACAGAACCCACATGGTTAGAATTGCTGCAGCCATGTCAGACTCCAAACCAGTTACAAGTGGTGTCCCACAAGGCTCAGTCCTGGGACCTCTCTTGTTCGGTATATATTTCTCGGAGGTACAGGCCAACACGGAAGGACTGTGGCTGACCAAGTTCGCAGATGACTGCAAACTGGGCGCCATAATCGACTCTCCAACCGATACAAGCATCCTCCAAAAGGGCCTCAAAGAAACAGACAACTGGTGCCAGAGCCATGGCCTCAAGCTAAATGCCAAAAAGTGTATAGTCATCCTCTTTGGCAAAAACAAAGTGCCCACAAATTACCACATAGGTGGTAATCCATTAAGTACAGAGGAAGTAATTAGGGACCTGGGGACCCAAGTTGATAGCAATCTCTCATTTGACAACCACGTGGCCAAAGTGGTTAGAAAAACATTTTATATAGCCCACCTAATCATAAAGGGATTCACATCTAGATCAGGGGAGGTCATCGTGCCTCTTTATTCATCCCTCATCAGGCCCATAATTGAGTACAATGCCCCTTTTGGGATGTACCTTACCAGACACCTGCAGCAACTGGAAAGACCCCAAAAGTACCTCACCAACAGGATTAAAGGGCTCTAACAGATGCCATATGCTGCCCGGTTAAAGAAACTCCAGCTCTACTCAGTGGCATACCGCCTGTTCAGAGGCGATCTGTGCCTGACGTATAAAGCCATGTCCAACCCGGAATTAATGGACATGCTGCACCTCAGAAAATCAAAATCCCATCGAGCACGACTCGAGACTTGAACCTCAGCACTGAAATAAATAGGACATGCTGGAGGGACAGATTCATAACCCAGAGGCTCCCTTCACTCTGGAATAAAATCACAGTCCAGGTTAGGCAGAGTCCCTCAGTGACTCTCTTCAAGAGGAATCTTGATGAGTGGATGGGAGATCGTAGGTTTATCCCGGGTATCACTTCTGTGTCACTGTTAGACAGAGGCACAGTATACTAACCTCGAAAAAGGGCATAGCAAAATAAATTTAAAATGGGTGGCGAAAGCCAAACGCATTCTGGCTAGGCTTATAAATGCCCTAGGGTAGATAGCCTAGTATGAACCTATGAACCTATTAACCTATATGTGAATAGAAGATGACACCTAGTGGTTTCCTATGTAAACTTCATTTTTACTGCACATACCTATACTTTTCTGCAGTTTATTTTATTAATTTAAAAGATGAACAAGCACTGGAATCTGCTAGTTCCAACCTCACCACCAGGAGTGTTGAGGAAAAAATAAGAAACAGAGAAACTAGTGGTCTTAAAACTTCGTCGATGAACTTAGTCACAATAATTTCCAAAAAATCATGAAACCCGGGTAGGGCAACAAGCATTTATTCGTCAACAAATAAGCGATCCTCAGTAACAAAAGAAATCAGAAATATTTAAAAAATGTTAAACATATCATCTTTTATATACTTAAAAGTAGGTGTGGAAAATAAATGTATTGTTTAATTTTTAAACCAGCCTATTCAAGGAAAACAATACAAATAGGGACGTAAAAGTGCATTTTAGAACAAGTACCCACCCCCACACACTACTACTGATTAGATCAAACTAAATCCTAGTTAAGGAAAACACTAGCTATTTACAACACACATTCCAAGATCAGGTATTAAGAAAAACATAACATACACATAACCTAACATAACTTAACGGCACTGCTTGATAGAGGCGCAGGAAAATAATTTTCTTGGGTGGCAAAAGCCAGGGAACCTTTTTGGCTAAGCTTATATAGGCCACAGGGCCGATGCCTAGTACCTACCTATGAACCTATGAATATACACATAAAAATACTTTTAACTAAATTTGCTTTCGGATGCCTAATGCAATAAAGCCTTCATCAGGTCTATGACAAAAACTAAAATCAAGAAAAAAAACACATAGCTATCTAACCATAAACATAATCTAATTAGAACACCATAAATATAAAAATATATCTGTCATTTATCACCTAATAAATATCTGTGTGTATTAGTGTGCATATAAAACTATTTAACAGCTCAGAAAAAAATGTCAGTGCTTAGTGTGCAGTGTGCAGTGCTCAGTGCTTAGGAGCAGTGTGGGGGGGTGGGTACTTGTTGTTCTAAAATGCACTTTTACAACTCTGTTTATATTGTTTGCCTTAAATAGGCTGGTTTAAACATCAAACAATACATATATTTTCCACACCTACTTTTAAAAGCTGATACCGTTGCGGTGGTGGTGCTGCAGTAGTGTTGTCGCCTCACAGTGAGACGTTGTCCTGTTCGATTCTCAGTTAGACCGTCTTCTGTGTGGAGACATGCGTGAATGGGCATACCTTCGTTGAAGGATGTGCGTCAGGGCTGGCAACTAGGCACATAAAAATCTACTGCCAATCATTAGCGGACCGGAGTTCTGCTGTGGCGACCCCTAACTGGGAAAAGCTGAAAGACACAACAACAACTTTTAAAAGCTGATATGTTTAACATTGTTAAAATATTTCTGATTTTTTGTTATTGAGGATCGCTTGTCTGTGGCTTGTTGCTTTGGTACACTACCTGGGTTTCATGATTTTTGGAAATTATTGTGACTAAATTCATCAACGGAGTTTTAAGACCACTAGTTTCTCTGCTTTTTAATTATTTTATTAATTTGTTACCAGGGTAGCACACTGATCACAAAATACAATTTGCAAGTGCAGCTTCACATCTAATATACTACACTGTTGTTTCTTAGGCAGACTGTGGAAATTAGATTTAAATAGTTAATGATTACAGAAACCAGACTATTGACTATACTGATTTTATAGTTCCAGATCACAATTAAAACCTATATCTAACAAAAAAAATAAATAATAATCTATAAAGATAGCCTTTTCTTCAATCCAAGAAAAATACAGCTTAAAACACATGGCCAAAAAAATGAAACAAGCACTCAAATGAAAAAGTCATTTACTGTATGAGAAATGCTGACATTTTACTCATGCAGACAGATGTACGGCAGGATTCGCAAAAAAAAAAATTACATGTTATATGTCAGTACAGAACTCTAAGATATAGTTGATCCAGGTCTTTCTGCTGGTGAGATTATAGTGAGATCCACAAATGTCACTGTACTTACTGTGTGTCACAGCCCAAAGGGGTGCAAGGGATTAAGACTAATTAATGCTATGCAGTCATAGATCACCTATAATTCTCTGCTAAGCTCTACAGATGTAACATGGGATTCTAGAAAGAAAGGTCCCTTGTGGTGCTGCAGCTGGCTGTATGACATTAAATTATAGCAGACAGTCAGGAGGTATATCCCAAGCAACTCAGGGGCCACTGTCATATCTATACGCTAGATTAATTAATGGTGGCTGGTCTTATGGAGGTCTTGGTAATTCCTCAGCACCTGGCCCCAGTCTGTCAAAAGCAAGGAATGCCAACAACCTGTGCATGCCACCAAGTTATGTCAAGCATACTGAGCCATGGTCATCTGTGGCATCTAGACTACATGCTAAAGAGTTGCATAAGCAGCATACAAATGAATCATTCAATGTGATAACTGCATACAACACTGACACATTCTAACTCTGTATCTTATTCTCTTAGTAGTCCCTGCCTTTCTCATCATTGTGAGCTGGACATTATTGCCAATTCATTTTTTTTGTTAACCAAAATATCTGTCTCAAAAAAATTGTGTGTTTAGATAGAATAACAACTTATAAATTATAATTTCTTGTTTTCCTTCTCTGGATTTATCTAATCTCCCTACACCTCTCTTGTTTAGAGGTATATAGTCTCTACTAAATATCAGCAGTCTCTCTAAGTGTTATTTTCTCTCTTAATGAACACTAATGTGACATTGCAAACTTTGATTTTTGCAGAATGAAACTAGAAGTCAGGGTTATGCCAGTCAGCCTCACATAGACAGATACACATGTACACAGTGTCTGTCTCTGAGGTGTGGTCCAAGTTGCATTTTCTTCTCACATTAGCATTTTTCATAGGTTTCATAGAGAAGGCTAGCTGCCCTTATGGACCATTTTAAGGCTAGCCAATTTACCTTTTTTTGTGCTCAAAATAACCTATCCTATTTGGTTATAGATTAGCCTTACCCATCCCGTGGTCAGTAATTATATATCACCCTTAAAGAGAATAACTGGGATCATACCATAGATAATCTGAGGTGAACCATGCAAGGGATAAAGCATTTAGGAGCTGCATTTGTCCAACAGTAGTACAGTGGGTAGTCCTGGGGTACATTTTCTGTTTCCCATCCACAGATCTAAGTTACACTTGAACAATGGACAGAGATTAACTTTTTTTTAAATCAAAAGTTTTCTTTTTTAGCCAGTTTAAAATAAATTATGTTATTTCTCTTTCTTGGCACAAGTGGATATTTAAGCAATGCATCTAACATAAGTAACTTAATAACTACTGCTGAAGGGCTTATGCTAGCTAGAAAGCTCGAGTAATTGCAAAACTTATGTTGAGCCAGTAAAAGTATTACATCACTTGTGTGTGTCAAAGACAAAGGAAAATTTATTGTCATTTAGATCAATAAATGCAATGCATCATTGGATGAAATTTCACTGCTTCAGGCTCGTGTGCATTGAAAAAAACAGTTTTCATAAGAGGGTGAAGGAAGCATATAACGGAAGAAATTCTAAAGACTACAGATGTAAATTCACACATAGATAACTTACCCACCACCATTTTTAAGATAGGATAGCAGCATAGCATAATTTACAGTTCCCATACTTGTGCAAGTAATAACTTAGATAAACAGAATAATTTAATTCTACAATTTTTTTTATTTATTACATTTTGTTGACCGGGAATGTCCAACTGGGCCAGAGGCCCGTTTTCAGTGGAGTCCCGGGGAGAAAAGCTCCACAGAAAGTAATATACAAGTAGATATTAGATACACAGATTATCAAACTTAGAATGCAGTTTTACAAGTCAATAACATCACAAAAATAGAAGCATTTTTACAATATCAAAAGATCAGTTAAGTAACAAACATTACATATCAAGAAGAAAACATTACATGAGTATTGTGTGTTTACTAGTGTAGATCCCAGGGGAAGATCTACCTTGATGAACAAACACAACAGGATGATGAAAATTTAAAAAAACTGCTAATAGAGCAGATAATATAGTGAATAAAGAGGAAAGTGGGTAAAGAATTATTTACAAGTTGAGAGAGCTAATGGCAAAGGTGGTGGAGGGAGTAGAACTAAGTTACAAAAGAATCAGGAGGAGAGCTTATTCTGAGTGTAGCTAACAAGAAAGGAGAGTGGGTTTAAGCAAGGGATTGGTAGGGGGCAGGGAGTAGAAGGGAGCAGGGAGAAGAACTAAGTTACAAAAGAAGCAGGAGGAGAGCTTGTTCTTGGGTGTAGCTAGCAAGAGCGGAGAGTGGGTTTAAGTAAGGGATTGGTAGGGGGCAGGGAGTAGAAGGGAGCAGGGAGAAGAACTAAGTTACAAAAAAGCAGGAGGAGAGCTTGTTCTTGGTGTAGCTAACAAGAGAGGAGAGTGGGTTTAAGTAAGGGATTGGTAGGGGGCAGGGAGTACAAGGGAGCAGAGAGAAGAACTAAGTTACAAAAGAATCAGGAGGAGAGCTTATTCTGAGTGTAGCTAACAAGAGAGGAGAGTGGGTTTAAGTAAGGGATTGGTAGGGGGCAGGGAGTAGAAGGGAGCAGGGAGAAGAACTAAGTTACAAAAGAAGCAGGAGGAGAGCTTGTTCTTGGGTGTAGCTAGCAACAGCGGAGAGTGGGTTTAAGTAAGGGATTGGTAGGGGGCAGGGAGTAGAAGGGAGCAGGGAGAAGAAGTAAGTTACAAAAGAAGCAGGAGGAGAGCTTGTTCTTGGTGTAGCTAACAAGAGAGGAGAGTGGGTTTAAGTAAGGGATAGGTAGGGGGCAGGGAGTAGAAGGGAGCAGGGAGAAGAACTAAGTTACAAAAGAAGCAGGAGGAGAGCTTGTTCTTGGGTGTAGCTAGCAAGAGCGGAGAGTGGGTTTAAGTAAGGGATTGGTAGGGGGCAGGGAGTACAAGGGAGCAGGGAGAAGAACTAAGTTACAAAAGAATCAGGAGGAGAGCTTATTCTGAGTGTAGCTAACAAGAGAGGAGAGTGGGTTTAAGCAAGGGATTGATGGGGGTCAGGGAGTACAAGGGAGCAGGGAGAAGAACTAAGTTACAAAAGAATCAGGAGGAGAGCTTATTCTGAGTGTAGCTAACAAGAGAGGAGAGTGGGTTTAAGTAAGGGATTGGTAGGGGGCAGGGAGTAGAAGGGAGCAGGGAGAAGAACTAAGTTACAAAAGAAGCAGGAGGAGAGCGTGTTCTGGGTGTAGCTAGCAAGAGCAGAGAGTGGGTTTAAGTAAGGGATTGGTAGGGGGCAGGGAGTAGAAGGGAGCAGGGAGAAGAACTAAGTTACAAAAGAAGCAGGAGGAGAGCTTATTCTGAGTGTAGCTAACAAGAGAAGAGAGTGGGTTAAGTAAGGGATTGGTAGGGGGCAGGGAGTAGAAGGGAGCAGGGAGAAGAACTAAGTTACAAAAGAAGCAGGAGGAGAGCGTGTTCTGGGTGTAGCTAGCAAGAGCAGAGAGTGGGTTTAAGTAAGGGATTGGTAGGGGGCAGGGAGTAGAAGGGAGCAGGGAGAAGAACTAAGTTACAAAAGAAGCAGGAGGAGAGCTTGTTTTTGGTGTAGCTAACAAGAGAGGAGAGTGGGTTTAAGTAAGGGATTGGTAGGGGGCAGGGAGTAGAAGGGAGCAGGGAGAAGAACTAAGTTACAAAAGAAGCAGGAGGAGAGCTTGTTCTTGGTGTAGCTAACAAGAGAGGAGAGTGGGTTTAAGCAGGGGAGTGGCAGGAGCAAAGCCAGTGGTTGCTAAGGTGGTGTTTGAGTAGTGGTTTGAATTGATCATGTGAGGACATGTTCCTTAGGGTTTCTGGAAGGGAGTTCCAGAGTTTGGCTATGTTGTGGGAATAGATGGAGTTGCCATATTGGTTGTGGGAGTAGGAAACCTTAAGTAAGAGTTTGTTGGAGGATCTGAGAGTTCGATGGTCAGAGTGTGGTTGAACTGAGGAGGATAAGGCAGGGCAGTTATTGGAATTGTAGATTATTTTGTGGGTTAAGGTAGATGATTGAGAGACAGAAGGTTAGGTAGCTCTAGCTAGTTTAATGCCGACAGTGATGAGTAGTGATGGGATATGAGTGGGAGGTTGGTGGCAAATTTAGAGATTTTGTGGTAACATGATTCCAGTTTATTGAGGTCTGATTTACGGAGGTTGGTGAAAACAATGGAACCATAGAGAAGGGTACTTAGCAGGTGTGTGGGTGCAGTGACAAGCCTGGCATAGGGTGTTAGGAAAGGCTTGGCTCTATACAGGCTACCTAATTTAATGTGGACTTTTTTGATGGTTTGGGCAATATGTATGTCAAATTTGAGGTATTCGTCTATGGTAATGCCTAAGAGTTTCGTGTGATTAGTGGGGGTAATTTTGGTACCATTAACAGAGGTAATGGATAGGGGGATTTATGAAGGTTTGGATTTGTTATTCCTAAATACTATAACTTTGGTTTTGTTTGGGTTTAAAATGAGTTGGTGTTGTGAGAGGTAGGATTCGATGTTCTGAAAAGCAGATTGCATTCTAATTTGGAGATCAAGGCTGGAGGGAGCAGAACAGATAAAGGTGGAGTCGTCAGCATACTGAACTATGGAGGCATGCTGGGTTGCTGTGCAGAGGTTATTGGTAAATATGATAAAGAGAAGTGGACCGAGAATGGAACCTTGGGGGACTCCCACAGAGGTGGGGAGGAGAGAGGAGAGAGAGAGGAGTCCCATACTCTGGCCTGTTGATGGTTGGAAATATAACTGTGAAACCAGGTTAATGAAGGGTGAGCTAAGGCCATAGGTGGATAGATTGTTAAGAAGGAGCTGGTGGAAGACAGTGTCAAAGGCTTTTGACATGTCTAGAAATATAGAAGCGACCTGTTGCCCTTTGTTCAAGAGTTGGTGAATGGAGTCAGTAAAGGTAAGGAGAGCTCTACTAGTACTGTGCTTTGGCCGGAAACCATGCTGAGAGTTGGAAAGTAGGTTGTTGAGAAGGAAGTAGTTTAATAGCTGGTTGTGGTTGGATTTCTTTAGGATTTTTGCTAGGGGGAGAGGATTGCTATGGGGTGGAAGTTTGTTATTTCTTTGGAAGGGCCACCTTTGTGGAGTGGAATAATGTGAGATATTTTCCAAATGCGAGGGACATACTGATCATTTATAGAGCGGTTGATTAGTACTGAGATGGGATATGCTATTTTAGGGCTGCCAGTTTCAGGAATTCATTTGGGAGATAGTCAGCAGCTGTGTGGCTTGGTTTGAGTTTGGATAAGAGAGTTTTTATATAGTTAGTTTGTATAGATGTGAAAAAGAGGGGATAGTGACTGACTATAGTAGTGTTAGGTATGGTCAGTGGTTGAGCATTTTGGTTGTCCAGAAGGGAGGTTACTGCACTGATGAATTGGGTGTTAAACTGGGTACATATGGGGATAGTGTTATTAGAGGAGGTTGGGGGGGGTGAGGTTTGACCTGGGTTTAAGAGTTGGTTCATACACTGCCAGAAATGCTTTGGGTTGTTTTGGTGTTTTTGTTGACAGGATAGGAAGTACACTTACTTGTCATTTTTTATTTTTTTTATGTTAAGCTTCTTAGCTGTTGATAGTTGGTTTGGTCTGATTTTTCCCTAGTTGTATGATATTTTGACCAGGCTTTGTCTCTGCTTTGCATTAGTAGTTTGGTAGTTTTGGACAACCATGTAAGAGACTTGGTTTTAACACGAATTCTCATGGTGGGGACCAGTTTATTGTGAGTAGTAAGGAAAGTACCATTGAAGTACTCAACTGCCTCATCTAATGGTAGGTATTTAAGAGGGGCCCAGTTACATTGCTGTAGTAGCTGGTGGAAAGTAGTAAGGGAGAAATGTTTTTTGGAGGTAATGTGTTTGTAAATAATGTTACTGTCTGGGTAAACACGTTTTTTATAAAGAAATGTTGGGTAGTGGTCACTGAGGGTGTCAGGTAGGCATCCGGACAAGTGACCTTGCTTGGGTCTGTTGGTTAGGATCCAGTCTAAAGTAGAGTGCTTTTTGGAGTGTTTATCTATATGTGTTGGGCAGTTAATGGTCTGGGTGAAGGAATAGAGATTTATAAAGTTGGATGGATAGCAGACAATCATGTTGCACTTATGGTGTTCTCACAAACTGAGGGAGTGCTGACATTTTTAAGGTTAGTTGTTCAACAGTCTGATCACTTGTGAAAAGAAACTATTCCTGAATCTTGATGTTCTACACCTGATGCTCGTGTATCGTTTCCCTGAAGATAGGACGTGAACAGTCCATGTGCAGGATGATACTTGTCCCTTATCAGTTTCACGACCCTGCCACAACATCTGCAGGAGTAGAGGTCCTGTAAAAGCTGGGTGTTTGATCCTGTGATTTTCCTGGCCTGCTTTAAAACCTCCCCCAGTGCCTTGCGATCTGCATATGAGCAGTTTCCATACCAGACTGTGATGTTGTTAGTCAGTATGCTTTTGATCGTGGCCATGTAGAAGGTCATTAGGATGTGGGAGGGGAGGTTTGTTCTGCATAGTCTCCACAGGAAATGAAGACGTTGTTGGGCTCTCTTTACAAGGCTGGAGGTGTTTGTTGCCCTGCTTAGGTCATATCTGAGATGTGCACCCCTAGGAATTTGGTGCTTTTTACCCTTTCCACTGCCGTACCACTGATATTGATGGGTGAGTGGGACCCTTGCTTCTTCCTGAAATCAACAATGATTTCTTTTGTTTTGTCAACATTTAGTGCTAGGTTATTGTTGGTGCACCATCTGCTGAGTTGGTTCACTTTCGTTCTGTATGCTCTCGTTGTCATTTCTGATGAGGCCGATCACGGTGGTACTGTCAGCAAACTTGATGATGTGATTTGTCTGATGTTTTGCAGAACAGTCATGGGTCAGTATTCTGAACAGAAGTGGACTTAGTATGCAACCTTGTGGGACATCTGTGTTCAAGGTGATGCGTAATGACTGGTTCTCACCACCTCGAATGATTTACAGCCTGTCTGTCAGATAATCGAGGATCCAGTTGCAGAGTGTATTTTCTAAGCCTAGTTGACTTAGTTTAGACAACAGCTGCTGCAGTATTACAGTGCTGAAAGCTGAGCTGAAGTCTATGAACAGCATACGTGCATAGCAATTTTTGTCTTCATATGGTTCAAGGTGTGATGTAGTGCCAGGGATATAGCGTTTGCAGTAGAGCGATTTGCTCTGTAAGTAAATTGTAAAGGATCAAAAGATGCAGGCAGACAAGATGATATATGCTCTTTGATCATCCTTAAAGAGCATTTCATCACCACCAGTGTGAGTGCTATGGGTCAGTAGTCATGTAATGTGACTGGGGATGACTTCTTTGGCAAAGGAATGATGATGGCAGACTTGAAGCATCTTGGCACACTAACCTGTCTGAGAGATGTGTTGAAGATTTCAGTGAAGGGACAGTTGATCTGCACAGTCCTTGAGTAGACGACCCAGAATCATGTCAGGACCTGTTGCCTTAAGTTCTTTCGGACTGCCTCCAGGCTGAGCCATGTCAGTGTGGCATTCCCATCCATGGGTAGTTTCTTTGGTGAGGTGGTGTTTGTCTCCTGAAATCTGCTGATGAAGGTGTTAAGTTTGTCTAGAAATTCCTTATCTACACATTGTGTTGACGGAGGTTTGTAATCAGTGATGCACTGGTTGCCCTTCCAAACCAGTCTAGGGTCCTTTTGATCTGCAAAATGTTTTTGTATTTTTAGCTGCACTTACTCTCTTGTTCAGGTTGGCCCTGGCAACTTTCAGGGCATCTTTATCTCCAGACTTGAAGGCAGCATTATGTCCTCTCAGTAGCTCATAGACTTCATTAGTGAGCCATGGTTTTTGGTTTGCCCTTATAGTTATGTCCTTCAAGGCGGTGACGTCCTCAACACATTTGGTGATATACCCCACTACTGTTTCAGTATATTTATCCAGGTTTACATGCTGTTCTGTGGTGGCAGCCTCTCTGAACAGGTTCCAGTCAGTGCATTCAAAGCAGTCTTGCAAGGCTGAGACTGCTCCTTCTGGCCAGATCCTTACTTGTTTCCTGGAAGATTTTCTTCTTAGCAGTATGGATTTATAGGCTGGGATCAGCAAGATAGAATTGTGATCCAAGCTGCCTAGGTGTGGGTGCAGAACTGCTTTGAAAGCTGCATGACATTTCCATACAATTGGTCTAATGTATTTGTTCCAAGGTCTTTATGTTTTCCGTTAGTGGCAAACACAGCACTTTTACTTTTTTTCCTCAAATCAGGCATGCCATGTTACTGTGATTTAACACAAAGATTCAGCACAGCACCAGTATAGCTACAGGAAGGAAAGGAGGTGAAAGGCAAGCATCACTGAACAAACAGCATTATTCTAACAAGGGGATGAAGTGTTCCTGTACATCAAACAACATTATTTTACTGCAGAAGGCATTAAGCAACAGAATAAATAATTTAGGTTTCTTCTGCTATGAGCATATACAGCATCACTGACAGAGTACTGCATAAACTTTAAGAAACCATCATTCCTGTCTTAACACTTATATCATAAAGATATTACTGGCTAGAAAAAAAATAATTGGCAGTAGAAACAGATTTAGTCACACTAGTGTTTAAAAGCAAGATAAATTATAAATGAAGAACTCTGCTCTTTGCCATCTCATTATAATAGATTAGCCAGAAGTTAATTAATAGAATGCAAGAGGTATGGTTACTTTTCAGCATGGTTTTGAAAAATGCCTCTCCAGCGTTGCAGACGTATTAGCATTATAAATGACAATCACCTCAGATTATCTCAGTATAGGACTGCAAGCTGTAGCAGCAGAAATTCTGAAAGAGTAACAATTTCTTTTTAAAATAATTAAGTCTGGACTATTTAGCCTTAAGTAGAAGTGTCACTTGTAGGCAGGAAATGGGCTGTTATACTTAAAACAGCTGGACAATGGAGGGATATGGCTATGGGAACACCACAGGGATCTTGTCTGGGCCTATGGCTTGAATTCCCATACAACTGCTGTTCTTCTGTGCAGGGCTAATTTTCAAGAAGGTTTTTGCTCAGAGAGCTGCATTGCTAATGAGACCTATATTAGGGACTGAATAATGTAAGCAAACTGATCAAAGGACTAACTGCTAAAGAGGAGCATAGTGTTAATGGTCAAAGTGATACTAGGCTGCTCTGTGGTTTCAACAGCACCACAAAGGGCATGTGACCTATGTGTCATACATCACTTTGACAGCAGGTTAGCACTGCCAAGTCAATGTGTGCTTATAAACACAATGCTGTGCCACTTAGCCACATCAGTCACTCACATATCATACTTATCCAGCACAAGAAGTGTAGCACAGGGGTCTATATTAGATCAGCGAACGTTTAAACAAGCGAACGCTGATTGATCGACCTTATTTTAGCGAATGTTCAAAATATCGAAGCAACAGAAACCTGAATTTTTTCCTAAGGAAAGAATTTGGTTGTCCGTTTCTGTTGCTTCGGTATTTTCAGTGCTGTGGTGGAAAGTTACGGGTCAGATTCGGGTAAGTGTGCGATTATGTGGATGTGAGTGTTAGGGTGGGTTAGGTGAGTTAGGGTTAGTGCTCGGGTTAGGTATGTGGGCGATTGTGTGGACATGAGGGTTAGGGCGGGTTTAGTGAGTTAGGGTCAGGGAGCGGGTGAGGTGAGTGTGCAATAGTGACGGACCTTAGGGTTAGGGTTTGGGTTAAGGTGAGTAGATAGTTAGTGGTGTGTGCATAGTTTAGTGTAGGGTTAGGTGTCAGATTTTAGGTGTATGTGTGTGGATTTCTGTTTGTTTGGTGTGCTTGTGTTGTGTGTATGTGTTCTGGATCAGCACTTTTTTTGCCTAGGAAAAAAATCGCTGATCTGACAGTTCAAGATTGTAAGCTTTCGCTTACATAAGGTTGATCAATCAGTGTTCGCTTTCTTAAGCAATCACTGATCTAATATAGACCCTAGCACAGTGGCCAGCAGAGGCATCACTGTTGGTGAGCTCAATAAAGTGTCATCCCTGTTCATCATACACATGAGGAGGAAATGGGGTAAAAAAGAAAGCAGGAACAAGGAGAACAGCAATAACGAGGGTAACCATATGGAGACAGCCCACACTGAGGAAAGACTGTGGATGGGACAAAGAGAAAGGCTGGTAGCTAAGGCAAAAGGTAAACATAAAACAGACTCAGTCAGGGATTGTATACACACTAAACTTGGGGAGGTTAGTGGATGGTCATATACATACAGAGGGTGAACAAGCGTTCGTGACAGGAGTTGGACAATGAAAATGGAATGGGGAATAGCACACAATGGAGAGAAAATATTAGAATGGAAAGAGGTATGGTCCTGGCACAGCTGTATGCCAGACTGGCCCAAACAGCTATACGCCTAGCCATCACTCACCTGGGGTGGATAGTGTCATGGTCTTGTTGCTCTCCTAGTGGCCCAACGGGCAGGGTTTGCCAGTTGTGCCACTTCACAAGCCAAATGGCACTTCATGTTGTTAAGTTGGACATTCGGTTGCCGCTGAACGTCTGTGTCCACTAGCTTCCACAACTGATACCAGGAGGCCAGGATAGACCCCATCTGGACCACTTTTAGAAGACAAGCCTTCACCCTCCTCTTTAACAGAGGCCACAAAAGGCATCGGTGAACCCTCCAGTTCACCTCCAGCAAGGAAACCATTGAACCGTTGCTGAAAATAGCCCAGGTAGCAACAGATGATGGCACAGAAAGGCTTCCATTGTTACAGACACAGGTGAGCATTGCCTCATCTCTTCCTTTTACAAAACTGAACCTGCAAAAGAAAGACATAACAGGAGAAACTGATTATACACATATGCTAGAAACACAATCACAGTTGTACAATTGACTACCTTAGATGTCATACAGAACCTACTGGTAGAAGTGCTGCACCCACCTTTTTGGACATCCAACCATGTTAAGTTCACACTCCACGTCTACTGGAAAACAATGTATGTGCTCCTAAGCACACATGGAAATTTGGTATTATAG